>NC_089531.1:12361528-12612271 GCF_963924715.1 Thunnus thynnus | reverse complement strand
CAACAACAAAAAAAAAAATCTCATATTCCCTTTGCTTAAAACAGAATATGTGGAATACTACAGGTACGCTGGACACGAAACAACTTAGTGATTGAATGCCAGATTTAAATGCAAACATCTGTACTGTAAATTGCCATTAACACTCACATTTACATTATTTAAAAAAAACAATATGAATCAAGGTCCATTTAGTAACTCTTACAATGAAAACTTTTCAGTACATTCATAATCCACCCTCATAGATGTTTTCACTTATTTTTGCTTTATTAGATCTCTTCTGAGGACATGTACAGGCTGTGTTTAATTGACATGGCGTTGCATCTGTTAAGATGGGAAAAGTTACACCTTTATCATCGTTATTGGTTCTTATAAATTTAGTGACCTCATGGCATTCCCATATGCATCTCAGCCCCACTTCTAACTGTCTAATTAGCCACATTAAGTGAAAACAACCTGTGTGGGTTTGCAGTGTCTTTAAAGCTATTCCGTACATTTTCTAATTTAAGGGTATTTAACACCAAATTTCTTTAAAAATCCAAACATTCATACAACTTTACTGACACTTTACAGTACTTTATATACACTAAAACACAAAATCGGAGTGCTTTATATAAGCTACCTTCCACTGTATATTTACTAGCCACAGAGCATTACAAAATTACAGATGTACTTGTTATTGTTGTTGTTATTATCGTTATTAGTGGTTTTATTGTTGTTGATTAATTGTTTTGTTTGTTTTTTTGCTCCCTTTTGCCTTGGATTTTATCACACTACTACTTTGCATTATAATTATTACTTGTGTGGAACCCAGGAGGAATAGTTCCTACCCTGTTAGTGGCTAATGAGGATCCAAACAAATAAATGAAAATAAATATATGTGATGAAATCTGCTTCGAGGTCCATACTGCTGGATATCTGCTGTCCTTGTTCTAATTGGTGCCACTGTTCATCTTAAAGAGAAACAGTGCATACAAGGTCAGAGGTGCCTGCAGGTAATATATGCAGTGTAATTGAGCTGGAAACAAGACGAGTTTTTAAATTGACTGATTTTATAAGACCAAAACTGTGCTGCAGTAGTGAAAGGAGTGGAGTAAACAGATGTGGCATGACAACAACTTTAGTTTAGCGTAAAAAACCTCGATCGAACAGTTAACAGCAGTAGGAGGAGACAGCAGTTAATCAAGACTTCAGGGTCACTGGGTATTTGCATGTCGTGCATGCAACATAAATATCAGTATTATCACACAGACAAGCCAGGCATCTCACCCCAGAGCAGAGAAGATGTTATAAAATGCCTTGGGATTAAAAGAGCTCTTACATGGCACTAGAGATGATATTTTGCTGTTCCTTTGCTGGCAAAGCTGTAATTAAAGTCAAGAGGTATAGAGCAGAAACTCCATTCCTCCAACTAATAAGGGCAGCCCTGTTATTGTTTTGTGTCTGTTTCAAAGAAGAGTTTTAGCCTGTTAAGTTCTCAGTGAGGTCTTTCTATCTTGATTTTTTTAATAATGCTAAGATCACATCTGCTCTGAACCAAGTGTTACAATATTCATACTATTAGTGCTTACGCTACTTCAATAATTACTATTGCAACTTTTACTCTTACTTGTATCTAATAAGGAGGTAAAAAGGCATTTTTATGTTGCACTTTTACTCCGCGTGAATTCCACAGTTGGAAACTACTGAGTGCTCTTATTGTAAGTTCCTGGTTAATTCCATACAAACCACAATCACAGCAGCTTGTTATATTACAATATTCTTGTACATATTAACTGTAATTAGCATTTATTTTCTTTGCATATATTTTTCATTCAGTTACAGTGATTGACTGACTATAATTACTCTGTTTGAAATGTTCTGGATGCGTGCCACCTACCTCATGAATCTCGTCAGTCAGCAGCATATATTGTACAGTAGTTGCTTGATTTAAGGTATTTTTGTATGTATCTATACAGCACTAGATTTATGTGAAACATTGCACCTGCGATCTGCCATTAATGACTCACAAATTATTTCCCAAACTTTATTTCAGTTGCTGAAATGTTGCTTTGGGAGATGCTGACAGTGTTGAGTCACATGTCCTAAGCAACAAAGTTATTGCTTTTAATTTGCCATTGATTCTGCAAATTTAATTTAACAAGCAGAGAGTATGACTGTCGGTGACGTCTTCCTCGGTCCTGCGCATCAGGGGAGCGTCATCTTCTGTCCCACTTGGTACCATGAGCTCAACTGATTGCAATAAAAGTTAATGAAGCTCGGGGGAGCATTTGACATTTCACAATTAGGTCTACTTTGTCAGAGAAAACTGTTATATTAAAGGTTTGTTCATACGCAATGTTATTATTGCAGCTCAAATGTAACAAATCAAGAAATAATGAACGAAAATTATCTAATTAACAATGCTTGGCTTCATTATTTTGCATGTTGTTTTCTGGTATTTTTACTTCTGGCACAGAATATGTCTTTGTGCTTATTTTGTTTGTCATGGCAATGAAAATAAGTATTATATCTTACTATGATGTAATATGTAATATTTCCATTTTGTACAGCAAAATGGATTGCAGGTCAGTAGCCACTGGTGTATTACAATGATTCTCGGCACCATGGCAATAGCACACTGCTCAGCTCAGCCAGATGGCTGATGAACTATAAAACCCCACTCTACAGTATATTAAACCAACATTTTATTTGGATATTCCAGTAATGACACTATCATGAGACAAAAAGTAGATGCTCAACAAATGACTGCTTGTCTTATTGTTGCAACATTGCAAACTAGTAATGCTGATAACCTTTACTTTAAACAATTTCCCTGATACACCATATTTTACATTATTATAACACATAAAACTCAGTAAACCTTCAAGTAGCACAGTGTAGTCACTGTATTTAAATATAGCAAACAATTCAGCAATCATGCAATGAGCTATCAATAAATAAAAAGTCTAATTGTTCTCTTAAAGTCCCAAGCCCAGCTGCGTTCAAAGCAGAGTTTGACACTTGAAGGCTGTTTTCCCATTTATCTGCTGAAGGAGGAAAGTTTTTATGTTCTCACCTCAAATCTCAGTTTAAGATGTGTGACAGTGTGATCATGATTTGTGACATCACAACCAGTTTGGAGCCAATCATGGTCCATCTTGCCAATAATGGACATCTTGTGTGTAGCTTTTGAAATGAAAAATATGTGCATATAAAAAAGATTTTTAATGAGGCAGAAGGGATAGATATAATTAATTTATATATTGTTGTAGAAAAACATGTCAGACACAAATTATTATTCAAAGCAAAGTATTTTTATATGTCTTAAAACATATCTGGAGGGGATCTTCAATGTAGATTTACATTAAAATTTTAAAGCCATCTTTGTTAAAAGCTCTTTTTTTGTCCTTTATGATCAGCTTTGAAGAAAATGAAGACACTTAATTAATGAATATTCTATCACCACCTACGTTCCCAGATTTGTCATCATGTTTTCTGCTGTCACCATGTCAGTCATAGAAACAGTGACACATACCAGAATGTCTTCATTGAATGAAACATGATTCACCAAGAGGCTATTAAAAGATCGTGGAGGATGAGATGCTCGATTGCTTTTCTGTGGGCAAAAGAAAGATATTTTCACTAGATATATAATTTAAACATATAAATGATTGATAAGTGCTGCATTGTGGTTCACAGCAAAGAAATAGGGACTTTGTTTTGAGTTCTAAGACATTAAAATTTTATGGGTAGAGTTTGCATGTTCTCCCTGTGTTCATAGTTTCTCCACACTTACCGAATATAGTACATGAAAGGAGGACAAAGATTAATTTGCTCTTGACATTACATTTGCGAATTGAGTTGTGTTAACCCTGCCATGACCGCAGGATCCGCTATTAAGTAAAATGTCCTGAATTTCTGATGAAAAAACTGAAAAAACTTGAGCTGTGTTTCAGAAAGGGAACCCTGTGTGTCACTGATTTTATTATTAGAGCCTGGTACAGAAGTCCTTTGTTTTCAATGTAATGTACAAAGTGATGTTCATGTCTGTTTGACATATGTTTTATTACTACAACTGTATTTTGGTGTCTTGTATTGTAAGTCCATGTGGGCTGGGCACTTGTATGTGCATAACTAAGTAAGTAAGTAACTAACTGCCCCTGCAAAGTTGTAATGTGATTATAGCAGTTCTAAAATCATTTTGATGCCTTTTTTAGTAGAAAATGAGACAATCCAGGTTGTCATAAGAACTGTTTATGTGTTGCTTTCAGCCCATTTAATGTCAGTGTCCACTGGTCAGACTGAGGGGATACAACCTGCATTTCTGCCTTGCCAGTGTCTTACTATGTTCTAATCCTATACATAGTGGCTTTAAGCTCCAGTACTATATAATGTCGATATGGTACAACTCCATAACTCAAACAAAGTGATGCCAAAAAGGCCAAAAGGGAATGTTAACTGAGTCATGCATCTTTTGTCTGCTGCTAAAATTAATTACTTGATTAGATAGATAGATATTTATAGACCCATTGCTTCTTTCATGCAGATAATTGCTGATTATTAAAGAGAAATGGCAGCATGTACAGACTGAGTCCAGATCAGTTACTGTCTCCTTCTGTGTATTTTGTCTTAAAATATTGTTCCACTCTTATAATTGCCCGCCGGGAATAAACAGGGACTCTGGTGTCTTTCTTATGTGTACTTAATGTGGCACAAGACATGAGGTGCAGAGCTGTTTGTCCTTTTTAGATCAGAGCTTTTGACATTATGCTGCAATCACATTATCACCCTTAACATAATTTGTTTTAGTGAAATTACTGCTCTATTGTGTGCCTCAGACTCATCCTTTATGTTGAGCTTGACAGATACTCTTATTCCACTCATATGAATTGACTTTAAGGTCAGAAATGAACTCAGAGGTAAATTGCTCAAACTGAACATGGTGCAGCTATCATGTGGCGGATCAATTTCCTGTATTTCTAGAGGGCATTAAGAGCAATGCTTTTCACCAGGTATTATGATGGCTGTGGTGTATAATTGTTTTCTCTTATGTGCAAAGGTTAATTGTTACTTAGACGTTGTATGTAAAAGATGACTAATTTCACAATTATCCTTTATTAATTTCCTCCAGGCATTCTTTTATTATTTTGCCATAGGTGCTGTAGAGTCCCTAATCAAAATTTTAATGCTCCCAAAATTCAGAACAATTTCCTGTGATTCATGCATTAATATAGCAGCATTACTGAAGATGCTTGTTAGCAACAGAAATTGCGTCAAATTCCTTGCTCTGTTAAATTTCATCTGGTAATGATGTGTCTTGACAACTAAAATGCTTCTTTATCATCTCTCTTATTCACTCTGAATTCATCTAGGAGAGGAAGTGACACATCAAATGACCTTAACACTCCTCCACAGATTCCTTCATAACCTCAGTTCCTTTGTGAATGAACTGGCATTCCTTTTGTCTGTTTTCCTCATCCTCACCTGCTCTTGCATTTATGTCTGTGAGACTCTATTAGTGTGGAAGGGATGTTTCACATTGGCACAGCATTTACTTTTGTACAATTACCCCTGTCAGGGTTTGCACCATTCAGCTTTATTGCTTTTACAACAAATGGTTTGTTTAGTAGGCAGTGAGCTTATCTGGTCGTTCCCATTTTTATGCAGCTTCCCTGAAGATCGATCCTTTTTAAAGGGAGGTTGTAAAACAGAAGTAAGGTCTTTAAAGCAATTAAAATCAAACTACATAGCCAGCACTCCTGTTGTGCTGAAATCTGTCTAAAGTATGTGGTTGTTGTGGTTGCTTTTGCATGTAAACATCTCTGCTCATTTTAGATGACTTTTCTGAGCATTCTCTATGATAACAAAATTGCTGTGGGCCAGATCCGGCCCACACCCGACACTTTCGGCCCTCAGACCACATGGAATGATGGCACTTGGGCAGTCCGCTCCTGTTTACCAGATCTGGGCCCCACAAATAAGCCATATGACAACCAAGAACAAACCAGATAAACCAGAGCTGGCCCACATCCAGAATACACATACCTGAGAGCACCACATCTTAACCAAAAAAGGCCCACATTTGATTTGGGATATTTTGGCCATATTTGCTGTTTTACATGTGGGCCATTTCTGGCTCAAATCCATTTTGTCCGGGCCAGAAGAAGGCCAGCAATGCCACATCATTGCCTGAAGTGGCCCATTTCAGTATGCTATCTGGTCTGAGATATATCGCACTATTTATGGATATAAACAATGCCTACATTAGGTTCAACATTTTTTGCATAGATCCTTAGCCATAGCAAATTTTACATCTTACAAATCTGTTATATAGTTTGTCAGGAGGTAACCTACATCTATAACAGACCTGAGCAAGTTTGTTCATGAAAGTCAGTTTAACACTAGAAGTTTTCACATTCATCTGCTGAAAGTGGAAAGTTTTCTTTGCCTGTGCATGTTTTGTGACATCACAACTAGTTTAGAAGCAAATCCTGGTCCAGTATGCAACTTACGTAAGTGTGATGGGAAAACCTGAAGCCTCCAGTGCACATACACTTTACAGTTAAGTAGGAGACATCTTGTGTATAGCAGTTAAAGTTCTGAAATTAAAAGTACTTACCTATTCATAGATTCTGTAATTTTTAATTAAGGAGAAGGAGGAGATGTCATGTCAAGGATTTTAATGTGGAAAAACCATATCAGACACACATTATCGTTCCAAGCAGAGTATTTTCATATGTGTTAAAACATGTCTGGAGGGGATCTTTAATGAATGTGCTCTTATACATATCCATAACCTCTTTATGATATGCTGTATACGTGACCCAGATACAAGAATGTTTATTGCATTTTTCCACCATGAAATTGATCAAAGCGTCAATCTGAACATGAACACCAACTTAGTAAGCAATCACAGATCAGAATGCAGAATTCAAACATTTGTTATCTTAAAGCCTTTGTTATACTAGCTGTGCATCTGCATTTTTTGCTGTTTAAGCATATCCCTTTTACTCAATTCCATCAACATTCCCTTTTTCAGGAAGCTGTTGCACATTTTTATCCTTTTTCACTCATACTGTCAGAACAGTTCAACTGTTCCAGTGCATCTGCTGTATGAACCTTGTTGCTGGTCATGGAAACCCAAACATGTCAGCAGAGATTATCGCACCAGATATAAATTTCAAGTTTGTCTAATAACGGTTATAACATTAATAGCGAACTAGAGACTACTGGATATGTGCTGTTAAATTAATAGTTTGACATTTTGGGAAATATGCTTATTGACATCTTTGCTAAGAGTTAGATGAGACGATCAATACCATTCTCATATCTGCGTATCCATATATAGTATGGAGCTTGAGCTAGGATGCAATTAGCCGAGCTTACAGCATTAATATCAAGAGGCAGGAGGAAACATCTAGCCTAGATCTGTCCAGAAAAGACACCTACCAACACCTGCAAAGCTCACTATTGAACACGTTGTAACAACTATATAGTTATTTTTACTTTTCTGTTTCTGTACGGATTATACAAACAAAATATAACATGTTAATTACCAAGCCTTAGAGGTTTCAGTAGCTATTTTAAAAAAGAAATCGTGCCAAATCCCTATCACGAGACAAAACATACAAATCTACATCTTTATCAGTTTATGAGCTGGCCCAGAACACGGATAGTTAGAAATCTCATCAGTTCATCATTGAAAGGAGTATAAATTTACACATGCTGTTGCATTAAGTCAACAGCATTTTTATATTTAGCCTGAACCACATAAAAGACATTTGTTGCTTCAGAATATGGAACACAACCTGTTTAGAGAGAACAACCTTTTGAGGCAGGAAAAAAAAAAAGTTGATGAAAATCTTGTTAAACACATACAAAGAAGAAGCCATGGGGAATGTACTGCAAGTAATTCTGGAATAATGAGCATAAACAGTATTTAGATTACGTGGGAGGAGTATTTCAGTACCAGTTTGCTTGGCACTGTGTTTGCTCTTACGTAGACAATGATGCAAATGCATATATACAGTACAGTTAACGTAACTGAGTCATGTGCCACATGGAGCACACGCCCACATACATACACGGAGGACAAGGTTTACACAAACAGGCTTTGAAGCACAGAAAGAGTATCCCATCCACTCTACCCCCACCCACCCCCCACCCCAACACCCCTACATGATCAAGTACCATTTCATCAACAGTGCATTAACACCTGCTCACAAAGACAGATGGGCATGCAGAGAGAAATCGACGCATGCATAACCACATTTTCCTAACCTACAACAGCATAAACTCAAAAAAAAAAACTCTGTACTGGCGGGTTGAGCTTCTCAGTGTGTGACGTATTCCCTGACTCTTTCACTGGAGGCAACCAGCAGAGGAGCTCTCCCATGATGAAGGAGGGGGGGTCAGGGGTGACTGTGAATCATTACCTTCCTCAGTGGTTGTCATTATTGACTTGGGTTTCCAAAGGCGGAGGGGAAGTGGATGATTGCTTTTATATCCCTCAGCAAGCAGAGGGATATAAATTGTGGGAAAAAAACAGTCACACAGTTACAGTTGCCTGCTCACAGCGAGGAATACACTGTCCACTAATGAAAATGTTGGTTCTTTTTAACAATTTGTCTTTTTTGTCTAGCCTGGATTACTTTTACCACACCAACTGATCCTTTAAATTAATGGTTAAGCCAAATGTGTGTACAGCAGATATAGATACACCCTCTGATTAAACAAATGTAGGTGAAGAATTAAATGGGATGAACTTAAGTAGGCCTATTCATGCAGATGTGGAGTTTTCCCCAATCACACTCTCCAAGAGTGTATTTAATCAGTATTCAATTTAAGGCTTTCTTGTCGTTAGAAAAAAGGTTTTAGCTTGCGTTGCAAGTTAAGAATTGCTCTATTTGCACATACTCTACCTTTGATTGTGGTATATTTCAAATGACGTAGTATTTTTAGATACTGTATTCCAGCATCTTCAAAGTAAAACAAACAAACAAACAAAAATGCTTCTCTTTACAAGCCAGAGACTTATGGAGTAATTTAACTCCTCTCTTTCAAACTTGCAGCCAGTTTTCATGTTGACGACACTGATCCTGACAAATGCTCAGAAAAGCATGCAGGTCACATTTTTGTAAACAGTGTTGATAATCACCTCATCAAAATTCTACTTTGTAATGCGAACAACAGTATTACCAACACATTTTTTGTAGTCTGATTACCTAATTGTGAAATAAAATAAAATTCTATTTTGTATTATAGGTCATGAAACATCACAGACTTTAATGAACACATTTACTGAATTTCACAGCTACAAGAGTGCAAAGCAACAAGAGCCAAGAGTCACATCATCTAATCTACATGTTACAAGGAGTCTGTGAAACTGACTGGGGTTGAATACTGGGAACTGAGATCCTGGTACTTCTCATGAATTCTTGCTTAAATTTTCTTCCTGCCTTCTGTATACCTATGGGTTCCCGGGATTATTATCATATGTGTGCTTGTTCCATACTGTACTGAAACACAGATTTACTCTCCAAACCCCGTAAACAATTCAAAGCAACTGTCATTACTATAATTTGACCTTAAATTTCTGTTCCATTATGGTAATATAAATGAACCAACTTTTCACCTGTAGTGGTTTGTTTCACTTACTTTTCGTGCTAATGTGGCAGTTTGCAGTTCTAGCTGTGTGGAAAAAAATTAATGAACTAAGTGGAGTGCAGATTATGTTAACCTATGCAGGCAGTTCATCCTGTGGTTTAATCAAATATGCAGACCTCTATCCTGAATCAGAGCAGTAGGACCAATTGCAGAGTAACATTCAATGAGGGAGGAAACACTGAGTGCAGGAGATCATCCTAACATTTCAACTAACTATCCAAAAACAATTATCTTTTATATCATTATATTCCTCCACTCTGAAAAGGTTGTACTTTATGTATATTCCTACCCTGCTACCGCAGGCAGTTAACTTTATGTCAGCACTATAAAGATATTCAGATGTTCCTATGCAACCACTCAGAGGTAAAACTGGTAAGAGTACACAATATGTTGAAGAACATTTTATTCCACCTGGAAGATGGTGTACTTTTAAGTAATTTGTGGTTATGCTGAAAATACTTACCTGAAGTTTTGTCGTAACTGCGAGGTTGCCAGGAAACAAGGAGGTGACTGCAGCCAGCCAAGAAATAAGCTAGGACATAACCCCACTGTAAAACCACAAGTTGAGTTTTTTATATTTTGTTTTGTTTGATAATTTTGTTATCTTTGGAGAGGCTAGCTGTTTATCCCTGTTTCCAGTTTTTGTGCTAAGGTAAAATCATAGTGTTATCAGTTTTATTCCTATTCCTTTGAAATCAAACTTTATATTGATTTATGACAAGAAATCATGAGAAAAAAGTGATGTTTTCCTATGAAGTAATAATATAAACTCTATGTAGTATGTTGAATTAGGCACATTCCTCAACAAACTGTAGTCACCTACAAAGCTATGCAGATAGCTGCCCTTAACATTGTCCCTTGATCCAATGTTGCATAATTTCAAGATAATCTGTTGTCCTCGAGAACAAGCTAAAAGACAGGAGGAAATTTGTTTGGCCCGAAGGATGCAATAATGTGTTTTGGTGAGAAAGGTGGAAATTGTAAACAAAATATATTTGCTTTAGTAGGAGAACTCCAAAAGACACTTTAAAGTTTTTGCTGCTAGAAGTGACAAAGTCAGAGCCTAGACAATAAATATCATGACATAGTCTGTAGTCAACTTAATGAAAAGTTCCACATGAGTTGGCCGGGTCAAATACTGTTAATAATAAAAAGAAGCTTTGCCTACTCAGACAACACTCCATAACAAATAAAAACAAATAAGGAGCCAAGCAAAGCAATACACTGGATTTAAATATTTTCTTTGTCTATTTCACTCTCACATACACAAGCATATGAACACACACACAATCATAATCATCGCTACTAGTTATGATCTTGTTGAGATTCTCTTCATAACCATAAGTTTAATAATGCTATATCTCTAATGTTTGATTCCAGATTTTCATCTATTCAAAATATTGAATACATTTTCCAACTTTTCAGTAAACAATTGCTTTGGGAACCAAACTTATTCCTGTATTAGTATAAGATTGACAAACACTTATTTGTTAGATATGCAATTATCATAAGTCACCAGGGTTCACTACTTACTGTGGGGTCAGCTTTTTTAATATTTGAATGGTGGAGACTCCACATAGCCAGTAAGAATCCAAGTAGTTGTCTTGATGTTGTTGGTATGCAATGAAAATTGCATCGACTCCCTGAGTATCATAAATGTGAACATATCATTTACTGAGATGACGGAGAAGGGCAGTATTAGCGTTGTTCATTGACAGGTGCAGCTTTTGATCAATATTTCTGAGTAACGGAGCACGGAGGTAATTATCATGGCTGGGGAGTGTCTCCAGCCACGATAACTGCACCATTTTTAGAGCCTCACCACAGGTCCAGTTTAAAGACCCTGCTGTGAACCAACTCTTAACAAGTGCATTCACAATCACCACATACATCACAAATACAGGATTAGAACCTGCTGGGCCTGCAGCTTTGTCACGAACCACAGACTATCTTACTTTGAATTCTCAAATAAAAGCTAGTGTTAATATGATGACTTTGGTAATACTGGGGTAAAGACTAAATGAGCTGCACTATAGTGATTGATGATTGATAATTAAGTGAGTGAGTGAGTGAGTTTCTGTATTCTGTTAGAGAAAACAGGGCACTGAGTATGACAAGACCATTTTGTTGCCTACTGAGGGGAAATAATGCTGTGTTAATGTGCTGTACATTACACTGAATTACCACTGATAACAAGTAAACACAGATGTTTTGAAAAACAGCAACAAGAGTAAATTAACATGGAAAAATTGGGCCAGATTAGAAAAAGGAGGCTTTTTTCTAAATTTGATCAAATATAAGCCGACTTATAAAACAGAGGAAATAAGACAGAAATGATTGTAAAAATGATTGAGAATTAACATTAATTGCATATTAGAATGGATTCAGTTAAACCAGTGCCTTCAGGGGTTTAGCAGCTGCGTGCTAAATGAGGTGACTATCAAAACAAGCAAAGATACAGCTGTATTACAACTGAACTGCAGCCAAGGAGGATTTTATAATGAAGCTACCTTACAAGGGCTGAATCATGGTGAAGTTCAAGATTCTCCTACCAAAGGGTAAAATAGAGACAGAAATGGACATTAGCATGCTGACATGCATTTGCAAGTAACATTTAGCTTGTTACCTTGTAAATTAACATGTGTTAATTTGGGTTAATCATGGTCGGCAGTCACCCCCTCAGACAGATGAAGATAGTCTGTATGAATGTGGAGGTTATTCAGCCTGTAAACACTAGTCTGAAATTAATTAAGACACAGGCTTTGTGAAAAAATCACATTAGCATACTGCTGCCCGACCTCCACAGGAGAAGAAAGACTTTGTGGAGTAATGTCGGCTAATTTAACCCAGCAGGAATTACTTGCTTATGTTTAAATAATCAATTCCATTTTTTCTTTCATTTTCATCTGAATAAAAGTATTTAAGCTAACAAAAAAAGAAACACACAATACTATAAAAGTGGAATAACAGGTGGGAAACATAGCGTGAAGTCAGGTAATTTTGGAAATCAAATAAAACGGGACAAATAAGGTTTTACATCTTGGGCTCTTTAAATATTAGCAGCCAATCGCCGAACATGTTATTGCATTGTTGTTACAATTATTTTGATTGGTCTGAGATAACAAGGATGGGTGAGCAAAGATTCATAAAATCACTGGTCCCAGGACTTGCAAGGTAAGCCATGTGATATGTTGATTTTCTCTTTTTGGTAATAAGAGTGCTGCAGCTAAAACAGTTGTAGGATGTTGCATTTTATTAACTGTTTGACTTATAATCAAAATATTCTCACAATACACTTCACTTTTTATGAGAAAGATTTTTGAGTGACTGTCTAATGCATTCAGGTAAAATGGGACAAAAAATTAAGCTAAAATGGGACATTTTACTGAAGTGAAACTTGCATGTTTCTAGGCTACCAGGTGCTATAAAATCATGAGTTACTATGCTATAGTGTGCCACCCTGTCAAATTACAGGTTACAGAACAATTGTATTTCATAGTTGTTTGTTCTTTAAATGGTTGAATATGTTTATCACTGCAGTCGTCAATTCATTACATCATTAAAGTAACCTGACCAGTCATTAAAAAAATATTGAAAATTGTAGGCTATTTAGATCTGTAAGGAATTTACAGGCCGAATTATCCTACAGTTTTCAATGAGCCAATTTTCACATCACCCTATTTGAAAACAACCATCAGTGACTGTCACATTTTACCTTACAAGCTGTCCCATTTTACTTGAACATGTCATGGGAGTGAGATAGGGGTTCTTGATATGTTTGAAGGTCCAAAGAATTTTACTTAGCAACATATTTACTTTATAGAAACATAACAGAGATCCATAACAAGTCCTAAAAGTAACAATTAAGGTAGTCTTCGGAATTTTATGTGGTTTTCTTAGTAATCTACCAAAAAGTGTCCCAAATTACCTAACTAAACTTCACCCTACTACCTAGGGATCAGTGGGGTGGCAGATCACTCAGTCTTTATCACTCAGTCCTTAGCAGTACCTGGTTGGTGAGAATGCAATTGAAACATCATTTTTTAATGGAGTTTTGCAGCAGAGGCTTGACACTTTTTTCTTCCAGAAAGAACCTGTATTTTAATGGTGGATATATTTTCAACATACAACTGCAAGGCAAAAGTGTCTCAACGAGCCAACCGTGGGATTCTTCTCAATAAATTACAGATCTGGAAACCTCTTAGCATCTTAATATGACATTTGTTCACCCTGTTGGCATAGTACAGTTAACATGTTAGCATGTTATGATTCTCCCAGTAGAGCTGAGGGAGACAGGGATTTGGTGCCATATTGATTAGCCTACCTGAAGTGTTGGTCAAGTTAAAATTTTGAACTGTTTGATAGAGGATGACTGAGGACATTAAAATTCATTCTCTGTCAACAATGAATGCCTGTGCTATCTTCCATGGCAAAATTCAAAAGTTGTGGAGATATTTTAATCTATCATTGTATGGGTCCACAGACCAACTAACATTGCCATTCCTGCATGGCTAAAAATGTCTACTCACAATCACATGCTAAATTGCCTACTTTTTCATGGCAATCAATATTATGTTAAATGGTCGATTATAGAGAAAGCTGGAAAAATTGGTGTCCTCATTCGTCATGGAGAGAAGTGGTCATTTTCTTGTGTGATTATAGTATCTTTTATCTATCATGAAGCCTTTACTGAACCATTACAGCCCCACATATGGTGCTGTATACTGTAGGATTTCCGATTCAGTGCTGGAAAAAGTCTGCAAAGGGGAGAACAAACTGAATGTGATGTTCATTCATTCACTGTGAATACAAAATGACCGTAACTTCTCCACCACTACATAATTTACTGATTTTTTTTAAACTTTGTACTTGATATGTATTTTATCCATTATGTGAGCCTAATGTTACACAGACTAGGACTAATTATTCAATAAATTAGCCTGTTTGATTAAAATGCACCTTTGAGGGACCATTCAATTTAATGAGTAATTAATAAAGGGCTTCTCTTGTCAACCCTAGACCCAATGCGTTAAAAGCATTTCCCTACCTACTCAAGTCATTAATGCTCCCGACTTCATGCCTAAAAGCTCTTTTCTGTCTTTTAATGTGTCTGTTAATGTGGACATTTCATCTGTGTTCATATTTCCTGTTTTCATTTGACATGTTATTTATTGTACTTGAAACACATTCAATAAGGCTGAGTGGTTGAACATGTGCTGTCTACCATACTGTGTGTACAAAGGGTATTCTGTTAACCTTTACTACATGGCTAATATGTAGAACTGTATGTCAGACAGGCACTGTATCTCGATTCTAGTTAACCTCAATAAGTGACAGCAACTTCATCAAATTAATTCCCCTGACAATTCTGGTGTTTGATCATGCGGTGAGTGCTAGACTCTGTATTAATCAACTATGGTAGAACATTATGTAAGTAATATAACCCATTTCTGAAGTCAGCAGCAACAAATTAAAACTTTAAATCATGGATACAACCAAGCACCCAGAAGGACTATGCAAATGCTTAATATGCAGACCAATGCATTCTTTTGCAATAACACTACATAAAAAGGTAGCACTTTGTAATACAGTCTGTGATTGATAGAACCAATAAGATACTTACTTTCTTTTTGTTAATGTATGTACAGTGGAAGGAAACAAGACTATGAGGAACAATTGGGCATTTTAGAGGAATGGGGAAATAAATTATACTGTAAGTATAATGCTGTACTCCATAAATGATTGACAAGTCCCACATTATTTCAATATTTGTACCCCTTCGAGCTTCCTACCATAAAATTAAATTTTTGTACCCCAACGCTGGTGCATACCCCTGTCATCATTTTGGGAATGTGCCCATGTATTTGATATGTTCTTCAATAAGCCCTCCATCTGAGTTTTGAGAGGTTTTATCCAAAGCCCATTTTGTTAATTGTACCCCTACAGTTTATTGTAATTGTGAAATATACTATATCATAATTACTTTATAGGTTCTGCAAGATTTTTTCCAAAACTTTTAGAAAGTTTTGTTCCCCAGTCTTCTACCCTGTAGGTACCCAGTATTTACATCCTTTGAGTATAATTTATTTCTCCATTCCACCAAAATGCCCAATTGTTACTCTGTTATCCTCAGTTTTGTTTTCTTCCACTGTTCATACATTTAGGTACTAGTAGGAACTGGTAAGTATTTACTGGTACCTGATTCATACACTGAAATTACACTGTAAATTTTTTTAAAGTGTTACCAAAAAAATATAGAAATCATTGGAAGACTGACACTTGCTCGTGCAGTGTCAGCTGGGATAGGCTCCAGCCCCCTGTGACCCTGCAAACGGATAAGAAATTAGAAATGTAACTTGTTTTTAAATGTGAAAGAATGTACAGTCAAATAGTTTTGCTTTAATCAAGTGTTTTATCGTGATTCATCTATCCTCAAATGTTCAAACATTACCAAGTTGTTCCCTGGTTTTGTTACATATCTGTTGCGTAATATTTAATACTGCAGGCAAACATTGCAGCCCGAGCTCCACTTGGACCTCATATAAACCTAAAATAAATAAACATTACAGAGATGATTCATAAATACTAGGTCTTCAGTGCCACAGGGCCTATTTTAGTATGAAATTTGATGACTTGAACAAATTAAACAGAGATTTAGATCCTGTATGAAATGGTGTGTCATGTTCCCAGACAGTGGCAACAAATATTGCCATTGCATCATACAATCTTTTATTGTTGTGAATGAAGTGATATAATTTCCTTTTTTACGAGTACATTCATGCTCTTACACTTAAAAATGAGTCAGTAATGCTTGATGCGTGCATGTGTGTGTGTGTATTCATATTGTATGTGTGTGAATGTGTGTGTAGGCAGCTATTGTAGAGCCATCAGATGGGTGCTTGTGTAAGTGATCCAAACTGTACACAGTAAATGGTGCCACCTCACAAGTCCTCAATGTAACCCAAACAGAGTGAGGATGATAATGACGCACAGGCCTTTCCCAACACCATCTCTTCCATATTCAATGTGAGATCTAGCGATGCATAATGAAAGTTTTAATTGGCGCATGCAAGGAGATGGGGAGATTCGTATTAACATGCTAATGTAAGGCAATCAGATAAAATATTAAAATGTATTTCCGGTTCCCCTGTGAAATTCTAAAGCAAGAATTGTTAAGTGACAACTTAGTATTGCGGGTTGAATGTTAAATTTTAGAATACTACAAAATACAAACAAATAAAATCCTGCAGCCAGATTTCTGTTCCAACTATCTCTTCTCTACAGTTATTTTTGCACAGAAGGTTTAAATAATACAGTTGTAAACTGTTCATAATTCAAGTTAAGTGCAGCCATGTAAACTGTGTGCGCTGCATATTTTTTTTCTGTTGATTTCTTCCTACTGTGCTTTTCTTTATCAGTGCTTCTGTGTTATGGTGTTTATTAACAGGAAGTGAGGGGAGCAGGGAAGCGACAGCTGGCAGTGACAGATATATCAGTCCACTAAACTCCAAATAGAAATCTAATAAGGTTGCTGACGTCAATGTCCAGGTTCAGAAGCATCCTCATAATTAAATGACAGTGTTGGTCTAAAATTCAGGCGGCAAAAAATGGCCTATAGTTACACTATCTGTTTACACCATAGTAATGCGCTCCAGAATGGTATAAAATGTCAAAAAATGATTATGTTTTATGATGTGACAACGCTGTGGTTAAGGTCTGGTTAGATTTAGGCCCAAAAACCACTTGGTTAGGGTTAGGGAAAGATCATGGTTTGGGTTAGAATCATCACTTGAAATGTGGTTTATACTTTCTTAAAGTTATGCAATTTTCATTGTCATAGTAACAGTAAACACAAAGACGTTACAGATGTTTTTGCCATCTAATTATCTAGCCATCCACCCAACCTGCCTCCTCTTAATAAGGCAAAATCATCTTATCATGTCACCTTATACTGACTAATCTGAAGTGCGTCACTTCCCCGGATCATAATTACTATGGCCGCTAGATGGTGTAAATATAACTATAGGTTGTTTTGCCGGCCCGAATTTTAGACCTGTACTGTTGTTTTTCTTGTGAGGATGGGCTGTTCAGGAGGTACATGTTGATTGAATTAGCAAGACAGATTTAACAGTAGTATATCTGTTTAGCTGTGCACTGTTTGTTGTGATAATGACTGGCTTCAGGCTGCAACTCTGACATTGAGTTATTGGGATGGAAATTTAAGTGAGGTGTGAGTGTGAGTGTGGAATACAACTAACACATTACACTTACAACTACAAATTAGCCAGATTTCCTCACAACAAGCTGTCAATGTGCATTCTTGGGATAACATGTCTTTAAAACGTGTTTGTTATTTATCAAGGTCAAGTTTTGAGAATATAGCAATTATAATATATTGTTGAGGTCAACTAAATAACTGTATTGTATTGTGGCTCATTTGTCTTTTCCAAATGCCATGACATAATGAAATTATATGGTAGTATTTATGTGTCTTGTGTCTTGGGATTTTCTCTATTAGCTTTTGTTGATAGACTGTGATAGGACCTCACAGTGCATTTAACCATCTGCACTGTTGATTTGAGGTTAACATTTCTGGTTTTACATGAAGTGTCTCAACAATTGTTGGATGCATTGATCCCTTAACTGTTTATCTAACACCACCATCAGATCTAAAATTCACTTTGCTTTTTGACCTAATAAGCTACTTGCAAAAATAATTGCAAAACAAATGGCATTCTCAACAGCCTGAGTTGTACTTCACTTAACGTACTAAACTAAGATGGTGAATATTGTAAACATTATGCATTCTAACCATCAGCATGTTGGCATTGTCATTGTGAGCATGTTAATATGCTGACATTAGCATTTTTCTCAAAGCACTGCTGTGACTAAGCACAGCCTCACAGAGCTGCATGGCAGATCTCTATCGGGCAGATCTGAACACAGCACACTTTGGCTATAAAAGTGTAAAATTGTCACTGTTGTGTTTTGTTGTTCAATTTAAAGGTAATTCTAAAATGTAACCTAATCTTTTAATAAGGCAATAAACATGTTTTCTGTATTATTCAATTTAATTTCCTAAGAAATAATGAGCATTGCAAAAGTGTAAATGATCTTTGAGCTGATTCAGTTTATTCATGGCAAAAAAAGATGAAAATAACAATTTCTGTGTGAGGCACATAAAGGCTTCAGAAAGCCAGACATCCCTACCAAGAATATATGAATGAAAACCGTCAATTGTAGATGGGTTAAATATTAAATCTACACTGTGGGTGAAATTGCTCAGGGCCATACTTTCCGCTCAGATCGGCAGGTTAATGCCTGCGGCTTGCAGTTGGAGGGATTCAGTGGCCCATTATTATTGCTTACAAATTCTCTGAACAGACTACCTTGATCTCCTTTCACCTGCCTGTTTGTGTAACAGACAGGAAGCGCTGGATGCTGTGTTGTTTAACAACTTGTGTGGCTGAACAACTCTTTTGAACCTTTTAATGGTCACTTCCGCTGTTGAGAGTCGAGCACAATGATCTGCACGTCTCACTCATTTCACCCCAGAGAATTCCTCTGCCATCTGTGTCTGGACTCTATTAACCTTACATTTCACCTTCAAGGTGATTACACACTGAGTTAATAAAACACCTCTGTCTGGTTTTGTTTGCCTGAGCGACTGATGTTCAATGATATACAGAAGAAATCAATGAGCTTCTAGCTTTTATTTCCCATGAAGACCAAGGCTCCTGCATTTCAGTAGCTGCACAACTCGCTATAATAGTTCCAGACCGGAACTGATGAATCATGAAACATTTTTTAGACGAAAAATGTAGCTCAGAGAAAAAATCTTTTAATGCACAAACTTGTATGACACATACATATTTTATTCAATAAACCACTATGTACTTGCAGGAAGTACATCTACCTCCTGTACAGAATATTTTTGGTGCAATGATGTGCTTTCCAGGAATAGTTCCACGTGCCGTCACAAAGGATCGCGTTCCCCTCAAGGACCAGTTTCGCTATGAGATTTCTGCCTTGCCTCATGTGTCTCACTTGTCATGGAAATTGTCACATCGACACACATATGAAATAATATACAACAACACTGCTGGGTTGAAGATTAAACACTAACCTCTTATAGTTTCTGAAGTAACAAAGATATGATCTGTGATTGGTCAATTTATATCATCTTAAACACTTTCAACCAGTTGGCATAAGGCCATCAGATGTTACATGATCTGGTCACGCATTCACTTCATGCATGTCACATATATAGAGTTTTACATTCTTAAGACATAGGAAACCAAGGAACCCCAAACCAAATATGGCTCTTAACATGCCTTTTGTAAACTAAAGCCCAGCACACTTTGTTTTTTAGGCACGAGACAAGATAGATTTTCAAAGAACAACAACTCAGTAGAGCACAGTATGGTTAAAGACAAAGTTGAATCAATGATAAAACAATACAACTAGGTATAGGACTTATTCTGCATTCACACACCTCCAAACCTCCATTTGCTCTCCTTTTGGTCCTGTAATTGTCTTTCTTTTCTATGAGCAGCTGCAGAAGCATTACAGCAGCAATGTTTGCAAACTGAACAGCAAAGCAGCAGCATTGGCAGAGCATTGAAAATAGACCACCTGATTACAAAGGATGCATTAAACATAATGAATTTACTACATGCAGTGAGTACTGGATGTCTCATGTGAGTGTAGTGGTGCAACTTAGGTTTTTTGACAGAACTTGCAATCCATATTAGATATTAAATATATTGTATACACATGTATAAAGATGCTTATTTCAAATCGTTGAAACAAGTCAGAGACGTTGGTTAAATGTTCTTTGCATCTAAGCTGAGTGACTGGATGTCAGCAGGGTACCATCTTGCAGACAGGAAATCCTTTAATAGAGGGAAAGTCACCAAAGGTGTTGATGACCGGAAAAGCCTGCTGACAATTACAGTGAATCAGAAGAATTTATTTTTTCTAGAGGTCTAAGCACTCAATGCCTCATTATAATTGCCTCAGTGAGCTGGTACTTCCAAGTAAGTGATTGCTGTAAGTGTTCATTTTCTGTAGTTGCTGCCTCTTTTAAAATGTCATTGACGTCACTTGAGTAAAAAAAAAGAAAAAAAAAAAGGCTAGCCTCAACAATTTCTCCCAGACCCTTTTCATTCCTAGTCAGTCATGAATGGACTGTGCACACATGCACAGTCACACACATATACAGCACACACAGAGTCCACAGAGAGAGAAAGCACAGTGCGTGGGCTGATTGCAGTTACTAAACACAATGACACTATGAATGACAGCACCCCAGCAGCAAGAGCTGAGACAGACGTCATTGAATATGGTGAAAAAAGAGATACTTAAAGACAAAGAAACTGGAACAAAATGAAAGTGAAAGACTTAATAATTGCTCAAATGCAGGGGGAATTCAAACACTACTATATGAAACGTGCACCGAAAGGTGATCAATGAAACTCACTAAATTATACCATTAGGAATCAGGAAGTATGAATCAAGAGCAGATCTATTTTTTACACCCACTCCAGTCTCCCTCTTTGATTTTATGTATACCACTTGTCTGCATACCAACCTCACTTTCTAGGAAAATAAGAAATTGAATTTAACTGAACTGAATAAGTCAAATTTTTAAGAATTTCTGCAATGAAATGTCAAAGTGTGCAGAAAAACGGGTTGTCATTCTTACAATATGCACACATTTTACTATCTTGGTAAATGCCTCTCTGTATAATAAATGGTTGAAATCCTGACAGACAGTTTACTCGAGGAGTGCAATTAATTATAACTGAATATGTGCTTTGTTGTAGAGCCATTCCATCAATGAAAAAGACTAAATGGTGCTGTCTCACCTGAAAATACCCTCTGCCAAATATTTCTCTCAGCTTTGCGGTAAACTTATGATGAAGTTCCACTGACTTTCAAGGATCAGAGAGAACAAGCAAACAAAAAGGTGTTTACACAGAGAGTGTGTCTGTCGAAATTATGGAGAAAGTCCCTCGAGGGCAAAGATGTGTATGTGTGGCTGGTGCTCTGCCAGGTTGTATAATGATTATATGCTTGAGACAACAGATGGATTTTCAATTTTCAGTTAATGGAATAAAACTTTGCACAGGGCAACAACACTGACATGTGAGAATCAAGGCACTTTATCCTCTCTGTCAAATCATTGTCATCACTGCTATTGAATTCTTGTCAGAGCAGATTTTCAAGTTATACAGAGCAGTCTTTTTTCCCAATAAGAAAAGCAGGAACATAGACATTCTGATGCCTAGAAGTACGTCTAGTATGCAATAACACAGATGATGGTGAAAGAAGATGGAATGGACTAACTTCATTTCCTGAAGATAAAATGTACTGTATGTATGTAAATATCTAAGTTTTTTTAAAATTATTTTTAACTTGCATTGCATTCAGGACAAAATCCTTGGGTGTATTTTTTGTATTGGACCTTCCTCTTCTTGGATTATAGAATATAGGATTTCTACTGTATTTGTATATAACTTTAACTGTAATTTTCATTGTCAATGAAGTCAGTGAAGTTTGAAAAGCAATTTTCAAACTTCACTGTAATTTTTTATTCCGTCATGGGTGCAATTAGCCTGATCTTCACAGTTTTTCAGGTACTAAAATAGTTCAGCTCTTCTTGTTTCATAGAACTTTTGAAACAAAAAGGATTATTTGTCTGCCTGCAGTTGGGTGGTGAGCAGGTATCACAAAGTGGGTTTATCAGAACATATTTGCTAACACGGCCGCTGAAGATGAGTTTGATGACCGCACTACGGCTGAATCAAATTAGTAAAGAACATAACAATAAGCTGAAAGATGCTAAAACACTTTTTAGCTGCAGAGTCGAGTGATTATTCTCTGTGAGTTGATATAGGACTGACAGCTTTCACATTACACATAGGCCTTTGATCCACTGGTAATATAAAAATATTGATAAGTAGCTTTAAAATAGTCATTTCATATAGGGGCATAGATTAGACAGTTTGGAGATCCATAGAAATCTAGAGCAATAAAATGAAAATATTTTCTCTCTTATTCTTCTCCGCAGTGAGGTCAGAGATCTGGATCAGCTTCAGAACAGCACTCTTGGAGCTGGATCCGCTGTCCTGATAGATGCCTAACGATAAGGAGCCTGATTACTCCATTTGCTGCATTAATCCTGTAGTCTTAACAATTTTGTAGACAAATGCTACCCACAGTGCAAATCTCAAAATGTCCTGTACAATAAGTACAGTTCTGTTAGGATGAGATTTCTCACTTTGCTGCTGAATTACCATTCATGCTTTGTAACGCAGGGCATTTTTATGCTAGACCACTTCTACCAAAGAAATGCTTTAGCAGTGGGTTGTAAGTGCTCGTTTTGAATGAATTGGCTAGCCCTCTAGTTGATTGCGTGACCTAAACATGCCACACAAGTGCTCCTCACATCATAAAACCTGTATTTCATATAGAATGATTTCTGTCATTGTTGTAGTTGCCTGCAGCTATTGATGAGATGATTAATCCTATTCTCTTTCATTATAGTTTGCTGATACCTGTAAATGATCAAATATTTCATGTCAGTCTGCATCTTTCATTCACATTGAGAAGCAGAGGTATAACTTAGTCATAAGAACCTGGTGACTCCACCTGACAGAGATGTTACTGCAGAAAGATTAGTCTCACACAGACCTAATGACGCACATCACATCTGAAAAAAATGTATACTTGGTGAGGCAGAAAGGCAGGTGAACAGCAGGAATGTGAAATCCATGCTATGCTGGATTAGTGAAGCTCTCTTCAATTTTCCTCTGTAAAAGGAGACATAGTCTTGGTCTGCCTGCAAAATTATTTTAAGTTTCTACTGCAACAGATTTAATTCTCCACGTGTTATGTGCATGTGGTTAATTTGTTGAACAGGAAGTAAATAATGCATCCCCCCAAAAAACCAAAGCATGGTATGTCTGATGAATACCACACTCTCAGAATGACACAAATCCACAGTCCACCCTTGGACAGGTCAGGGATAAATGCAGGCTGCAAAAGATCTTCTGCGTCACTGAATGAGCACCAACAACTCTGATATTTTGAATGACCACCCACTCCTCTGCATGCAACACCCTCTGACAGACAGATTCATGCGTATGCATACGAACACACACTCTGCATAAGTACATGCGTGCTCTGTTAGACTCCACAAATCAGGGCTGGAAGTAAACATCAAATTGAGAGTAATGTTTTCCACTGAAAATGTCATTGCTCTTTTTTTTCAGACTCTATGACTAGTATTCTTCATCAAGATGCAGGGAGCTCCTCTGTGTTGGAACTTCATTAGGAAACATGTTGTCACGGTAACTGAGTCTGACATTATGGAAGAACCCTATGTTTGTGATAGCTGTGTTGCTGTGTCAATGTATTGTATATGAAGAGTGTGAACTGTGCAATTTCTAATATAGTGATGCACACACACACAGAATTTCACTGCAAGCATGTTTATGATAACAAAACATGATAAGATGTAAATACAAGTCCTTTAAACAGTCGGAACAACTGTACAGAACTGATAATTGATTGTTTTGATAATTACACCGAATATCTGATTTCATTTTGCAACTAATACAACTATGCCCTGCTGCATACATTATGCTTCTTCAAAAACTTAACTCCCATTCAGTCTAACTGACTATTTCCTTTGTTGATGGCACTGTGCACACATCTATTTTGTAGGATCATTTACCATGACTTGCAAGATCAACAGGAGGTCCTGCATCAAAAGGCACTGCTCCTGTGTAGATGTGGTCTTAAGGGGGAAATAGAAAATGGGCCCATGCATCTCTTTAACTGAAAGGTCAGGATGAGAAATAGGAAAAGCAAAAATGAATGCAGTCAAAACGGAAGCTGTATGCGTTTGTGAGAAACTCAGACAAGGAGTACACAGGGTCTCTGCGGTGTTGTGATTACAATGGCTTGCACTGGCCATCAGTGTCTGGTGGAGCCTGAGCTTCCGGCAGCAGCTCCATACAGAATACTAATGCTGCAATTAGTGTAACCCAGCAACAGGAAGTTGGCTGCCCTTGAGGAGAGATGGGAGAATGGAGCTGAATACATCGCTGTGATACTGACAAGCTCTAGTGGCTGCTGTCAGGTGGCTCATGCTCTCTGTGAGAAAAGGCTAGAACAGCAGGGCAACGCGGAGGGACGGACTGACCGAGACGGCTGCAACAAGGGGGAGGGGAAAAGGTCATGTCAAGGTCAACTGCTGCAGAATCATTACAGGTTATCCCTATGACAATATAGAGAAAAGCCACCACTGAATGTTCTCACCTCTGTTTAAATGCTGTCCTGGCAGGTTCTGACCCTGCCTTTGCATTCAGAATATGTAATCTAACAACAAGAAAAGTTGGGGAACTAGTCTCCTTCTGCAGACTGAGGCAAGTAGCAGTGCAACCAGGAGTAGCAAAAAACTGAGGTTGCAAGTCTCCATTTTTACCTAGCAATGTAAGATGTGATCAGCTATTGTTTTATGTGACTAGTCAGCCCATCCTCCCCAGGAATTCGTCCATACTAGAAGATTGTCCCTCACGATTTAAAGGACCAGTATACTTTGTCAAAAGTACTTGTTGGACTGTTGGATAGCTTCAGAAACCCCCTCATCCCTACACCTTTCCAATGTCGGATCAGGGGGGCTGTGTTGGGCCATTTTTGTGACTTTCCAAAACCGATGACCCACCTCACGCTGTGATTGGTCAGCGGTGCAGAGGTTATAGCTAGTACCTTCTATAATAGCTGACAACATGTTGTATGAAATAGCTCTGATTTTATGTAAACTGACCCTTATATGCAAAGCCAACGTTCGGTGCCAAGGAAGGAGGTAGCGTGCCCTTTAAGTAGAGATGCATTTTACCAAAGTTTATTTGCCCTAACGAATCACAATCTTTCCCTGACCCTAATCATAATGTAATTTCCATTCACAGATATTGAAGAAAGGGAGAGTTTCAAAAACGCTTGCATTGGATGTAAAAAAAAATCAGATTAAATTGCAATTTTGTCAGGTGTGGGCAGTGAGATCTTGAGCCAGGCAACCCTACTATGTCAGTTATACGTATATCATGTAGTTAACTTTCATATAGACAGGAGTCATACTGTGGACTTCCGTAGTGTAAAGGACCATTAGGAATAACTATCCAGAAAACAACTTGAAGATATCGGATGGGAGCTTGCTAATTGAACTTAATGGTACCATTTGTGACTCTGCAGAGTGCATCAATTCAACCTGCTTCTGCCCTCTCTAACATCTCAAGTGGAGTTAGACTATACGTGTCCTGCATTCTGATGAACGTGTAGCTATGGAAACTCGTCCTCGAGTGCTAACTTGTTCAATACAACACACTTTGAGCATTGCACAGCACTCTCACTTAAGTGCAGTTTTCCGCTTGAATTGCTTATTGCAGAGACCTTATCCCAATGCTGATTGACAATTAAATGATAGACACAGAGTCTGTTTTCAACAGTTCTGGCAGGGGTTTTTTTTCTGAATGAGCAGTCAAGCCCATTGACAGTGCTGACATTTCTGAGTCTGTACCTTCATTCATGTTTTGTTTCTTGGCTTGTGGAAATGAGGAGGACTAAGAAAAGGGGAGGTTTATCGGTTGCCATGCCTCTGACTACCAACGCACTTATTGCTTAATTTAAGCTTTATTTTTGCCTTTTGGTGGGATGACAGGAAAACACACTGTATTGTAGTATTATTCATTTAATCAAGCTGTGGGAGGAGGATAGCATAAATGGCATGTGATCTGACAGAACATGGTTATACAAGAGCAGCAATTTATGACAATCCTTGGACATTCATGACACTTTTTATAATTTTTTTATACTTTTTTTTATACACTTTTACATATTCTATCACCAGTCTCCTACTGTTCCATTTAAGATGTGTAAATGTACTTTTAATTAAGATTTGAAGTGAATTCAAAAGTGAATATTAAGAGGGAAATATGATTTCCATGCCTGGTTGTGGTGTCTGAATCCTTTGCTCAGTATATGGTACTTTCAAGGATAATACATTTCATTGTTGCGTGCTGTCCAAGCTGCCAGGTCCACCACAGGTGCCTGAGGATATGTTGTGATGTCTAGGTGTTGATATGTGTTTCCTGCTGAGGACTAAAGAGGGCTGGAAAAGAAAAACTATTTCACTTTGGTCATGCTAGGGGACCCTGATTTGCAGAGATTGTGGTGCAAGAGCAACTAGTCCAGACAAATTGTCCCTCAACTGAGGAACAAAGTAATGTTCAGAAAAATATGTTTGCGAAACAAGTGACCGGGAAGTCACCCCAAAAATTACCTGTTGCACTCAGTTGCCAGAGAAGTGTGTGCAAAAAAAATCCAATAGTTACACCTACTGCTGTTCACCAAGTAAAAATTCACATGGTATCACTGTAATGTGCAGTAGAGCTGCAACAATTAGTTGATTAATTGATTGTCAGAAAATTAGTCTGCAACTATTTTGATGATCGAATAATCATTTTAGGAAAAAAATAATGACTGCACACTTACTCCAAGCCACATAATTTAATAAGGACAATGTTACAATCCTTCTCAGATCTTCCAGGTTTAAAATGATTCATTGATGTTGCTTTCTAATAGCCTTGCACCTACATGATATGCGTGTAATTATTCCCCTTCAGTGAATCATCATTTTAGTCATTTCTTTCTAAGAAAAATGCCAAATATTTGCTGGTAGCAGCTTCTTAAATTTGATGATTTGAAGCTTTTCTATGTCATATATTACAGTAAACTGAATATCTTTGGGTTTTGGACTGTTGGTCAGATGAAACAAGCAATTATAAGACATCATTGTGGCCTCTTAACATTAGTCTAAACGATTAATCAACTAATTGAGAAAATGTGTAGTACTGGTGACATATTCAAATTGGTTGAAAAGACTTTTTAAAGTATATATTCATATTTTTTAAACCTATGTTAAATACAATAGTTGCATGCCCATATTTACACTGTCAAACAAAGAGGTTTATTTTACAAAGTTAGCCTTTTTATTACAAAATTTCCTCTTTGCGTTTCCCATCACAGCTCAGACCTTGCTGAGCTGTGATGGGAAATTAATTGATCCTTTAATTTAGTAGCTTTATAATTGTGATATCAGACTTAGTCTTGCATAAGCACGCTGTCAGCATGTTTGTCTAAAGTATTGTTCTGCTGTTGGTTGTGTTCTGTGTTCTGGATGGTAAAACAAAAGCTGGCAAAATGGAACATCTACTGTGAGTGTGTTTAGTGAGCTGTCATGTTCTACCAGCCAGTATCCTTAAAAATATCCCAACCCATCACTTTTATTCTCCTATCCTCCAAATATCTAAGTAAATACCCCTTTTAGTAAGCTTGTCAATTTGAGCTCTTTTCTTTTCTTATATAAAAAGACACCATTTGTTTCATGTCTTTTCACTAGATCTACGTAAATGAGACACCTACTGTATGCTATTTTCACACAAAACATCTTGTGCTGCACGTTATTCTTTTTTTAAAATTGCTGATTTCCAAGTGCTATTTCAAGTTATTGTGGGCTCCATTTTAGATCACAGTGTCCTATAAATACATGTTTTGAAAATGAGCTACTGGTTGTACACCACCAATTATTATCCTTGATGTTGGGAGTGGATTCCAGGGACTATTTTTAGTTGGTGCAACTAATAATTTAACTGTGTAGGGAGCCATTTTCAGTCACAATGCCTCTGCCAAGATGTTCCTGCTTCAGCAGTGCACGCCCAGTATCTGTTGAGTACACTATTCATGGTTTGTATGGGACCATTAGAAGCTTGCCAGAAATAAAACTAACACAAGGCTGTGTTACACCCACAGGTGACACATGCATCAGTGATGGGCCCATTGTGGAGACATGGTAAGGGGTCATCCTGCCTTTAGTAGAAAACTAACAACCCACCACAGGATGATTAGTTAGACAAATAACATTACTGTGAATCAAACTTCATGGGTGGTTTACCCGCTCATCTTCTTCAGTCATCACATCCATTTTCAGCACTAGTGGTAGGGAATACTTTAGCCAAATAGCATGCAATTGACCTTGCCTAATTTTTTATATATTTCCTTCCTGCTAGCAGAGACCACTTACATATATAGGAAGTGGTTGAGTCACGCTTATTGTCTGATGGCTGCCTTGATTCATCCTCACTCTTGGTTCACACTGGTGCACAAAGAAAAGTTATGGCTAATGGTGTGGGCACCAACAGAAAAATACCAGTAGCATCAAGTTAGCAAGTGAGTCATAAGAACTTGATGATACACATGCAGGTGAAACCAGAGTAAATGGCATATGTAACTCTCAATGTACAGTTTGTGCAGATACTATATTTACTGCATATTGATAAGTATGCAGAACTCAGAATATGAGATTCCCTCCTCTCTCTCTCTCTCTCTCTCTCTCTCTCTCTCTCTCTCTCTATCTATCTCTATCTCCCTATGTCTCCCTCTCCTTCCGCCCTCTCCATCAGGAAATATGTTTATAGAGCTCCAGTAGAACCTGTTTCCATGGGGACTGCTGTCTTTTAGACTGGCTAGACGTGTGTGCGTAAGACATCCATGCAGCTCTGAGAGAAAAGTTTTCACTTTGATACTTAGCTATTGACGCAAGATGAAATGCTCGGGGCAATCTTAAAATTTCACTCCAATTAATAAATGCCCCATCATAACAGTACCAATTGAGAGTTTTAACAGGAAAGCTGACTGCAAGAGGGCTGTTGAGTGGTTGGTGCACATGGTTAGGCCAGCTGTTCCATCAGAGAAACAGTAAATGCATTCAGTATTATATGAACATCCACCTAAAGGCAAAACAATCCTTTAATAAGTGTGGTTGCATCCATCTGATGCTATGTTTATGCAATGTGTAAGAATTGTCTGCTGCAAAAGTTACAGCAGTTCTTCACTAACTTTGACTCTGTAGACAAGAGTTCCATTGACTGAACTGATCTTGAAAATATATATTGTTTCACCGTTGCTATGATTTATATTGCACAGGAGGTTTAGGTGCAGGAAATGTAGGAATGCTGCTCCTCACAAGTCAATTAGCCTCTTGATGTTAGTATAAAAATGAATGCATACTGCCACCCAGTGTAAGCAACAGGTTTGTGGATAGGTGTGACTGTATGACTCATGAGTAAGTGTGCTTGTCAAATTAATACTTGATGTTTTATGATCAATGCAGCACAAACACCTCAAGTCAAACATAACCGTCTAGCTATCACTGACTTGAAATGTTTTACATCATTGGAAGAATGTATGACATAGGTTACGTAATTTCATTTAGATAACTGTTTTTCTCAGTGTGCTGTTGATCACATTTGTGCACTGGTGTGTTTACACTTATCTAAATATGTAGCATACAGATAGCTGCACGGACACAGTGAGTCACCCCGCTGCAGGATATTCTGCTAATGGCCCCAAACAGTGAAGGAGCTTACTTATTATTATGGTATAATTAAGGGTGAACAAACTTGACTTGATCTTTAATACAATGGAAACAGAAGTTCAGGCGCGCAGTTAAATGCTCCTCCTTCCCCTCCCTGACTTTTTTTTACGGCAGTGAGTCACCAATCGTAGGCACCCGTGATGGATTACACAGAGGGGGCACAAAGGTTTCTGAATCTATTCAGCACTATACAAATGAAAATACAAAACTGACAGCATTGACCAATAGTTAACTGCTTTCTTTTATTTGTTGTGACTAACAATATTCCAAAGGGCAAAAACAATAAAGGCACAACATTCACAAAAACCTCTCACATCTTTTCAAAAGGATTTGACAGTTTTATTAATGTCATTGTGATTTAAAATCCTGAGTAATACGTTAGGTTCATGAAAGGATACATGAATGGATAAATAGATAGACTGGGGAAAATTCAATTCAGTTTACTTTACTATATTTTCCAAAGCAGAAAAACATACATTTCAGTCATTACAATAAACCACTGAGAAAGATGGAAAAAAAACATACACATACACAGCTGGCATTAAATAAATCTTGTCAGCACTGTCCATTCACAAAAGCCCTATGAACACACTATAGCATCCTAATGCCATCATATCTCTGTGTACTGCTCTTTCCATACACGTCAGAGGTGAGCAGTGTACAGGAAACCCTGAAAAGACAGACCTTGACATCAGTTGAACTGAAATTGACGTACAAGCATATAACCCTGAGAGTATAATTTATGACATCGTCAGTACAGAGCTCTGTCAATACAGTGCATCATCTGTCAAACGATGACTAAGATACCTGACTGTAGAAAAAATTTAGTCAAAGCTTCTATGTATGTAAACTTTGCTTGTTTACCTCTTAAATCTTTTACTGTGCGGCAGGAGCAGATAGCACTGTGATCATGCACTCAAGCAGAATACCTGAAATATAGAAAGTAGAAAAGCAGTAAAACAGGATGTTATTACTTACTTTAAGTGTTTTTTTAAGGTGCCATGTATAATATTAAACATAAATGTTGTCATTGCATGTATTATAATGTAATCAGTTCTTTACATGCAATAAAGACATCTCATTTTCTTGTACTGCAGTGTAATTTCCACATCCAGGATTTTAGCAATACTGAAGGCCAAATGAAGAGCAGGCTATAGATGTCTGACCTCACTTCTTTCTAACTCCACACACATTGATTTTTTTTTGTAGCCTTCATCCTTTGCTGATATTTCCTTGAATTTTTAGTAGATTTTGCGCATTTGTTTGATACTACTTTTTTTCTAAAAAAGCAGTGCAGTAGTACTTCCTAGTACATGTAAACATATTTTGATATGTAAAACTTTCACTTTAAATTTAAACCTAGTTTGAATTTCTTTTTTTAGACTGTAGGATAGGTGGATCAATCTAAAGGCCCAGATCATATTGTTGAGGTTTCAGTTGGTGAAGGATAAAAGATGTACTTGACTGTATTCAAAGACTTAAGATATTGATTTGTTTTATATGTGGGATAAAGGTGTACTGTCTTTTTTGTTTTGTATGTGTTTTTTTTAATTTGTCTAGTTTTGTTTTCCTTTCTTGTTTTGCTTTGTCATTTGGATTGCCGGTTTCTGTTTTGTTGACGAGGGAAGTGTAGATTGCATGTTTGAGAAATGTAAATACAATCTTTTTTTGGTGGAGTTCATTCCATTGTGGAAAAGACGTAAATAGATAGAAAGCATTGAGTCATAGAGCACAAATGCAATTTAACACATGAAGAAAATCAAATTGTACCCTGATCTTAAAATCAAAGTGTGCTACACCCCTAGTTGTTACTGCTTAATTAAAACCTCCTCCAGCCTCTGACCTTTTCACATTAGTGAGTCACTAATGTAGGCACTCATTATAAACAGAGGGGGCATGAGGGTCTCTGAAGCTGTTCAGCCTAATAGAAAAGGAAAACTCACAGCATTGTTGAATAAATAACAGCTTTTTATTTGCTTTGACTATTAATTTGTGAAAGGTCAAAATTTACAAAAGCAATGAGAAAGCAACACTGAAATAAACCGTCTCAGGATTAAGGATGGTGTACGTCTTCTGCATTTTCTGTCTGTATTTGTTTGTTTGTTTGTTTTAATGAAATCTGTACCTTTTTTTCATACAACAGAATAATTGATGACACATTTTTTTGTATATCAGAGAGAAGGAAAATGAATGACCCCAGCCTAGTATATCTGAAGATGTTACATTGCCTCCTCATAGCACCGGGGTGCAGTTAGACTAACTGTGAGTGTATATGACGGAAAGAAATTAATCATAATGAAATGCATCACCTGCTGTAAAACATTCTTCAGGTATGTATGAGGAAATACATATCTGCCTCCTTCCACGGCTTTTCTTGTAATGTGCATATTATAGTGTAGTGCAGCTAGATTAACACAATCTTAACCCCTTGCTAACAAGCTTTCCAGCTACTTACCCTTGACAAAATTATTTTATATTCTTCTAAATTTCATATATATGTTGCAGTTTCCTCCCTGGAGGAGGACATCCCCTTAAAAAAGTGGCATGACATATGGGGTAACCTCCTACAAGAAGCATCCCTCTGCACGAGTATAGGCCACAGGAAGGTTTTTAGAGCTGGCTGACATTTTACAGGATGAGGGAAACAGCAGAAAAAGACTGAAGAAGGATCACCTTCCATACAAAATGCAGCTCAAAGTGCTTTACATTAAAGAGGTAAGAAGAAAAAGACAGATATTAAGAACTTTAAACAGGAAACATGCATAGATTAATAGGAGGCAAACAAGAAAAACAGTGCTTTGCATTAAAAAAAGAGGACAAGGATAGGGAAGGAAAAAGGAAACACAGCTAAAATTCTTAAGTAAAGCATATAATCAATCAATGAAATAAAATAAAAGTGCCTTAAAATGGAATAAAATTTCTTAAAGATGGTGAGATATGGTGCACAAGAAATGGTGCAAAATGGTGCTATAGAAAGGCTAGATTAAAAGGAGATGTTTTTAGGTGTCGCTTAAAGGTTTAAACCGAGTCTGTCTCTCTAATGTCTTTAGGTAAAGTGTTTCAAAATTTGGGAGAATATTTCAGGAAAGCTGTATCTCCAGTTTTCTTTTGGGAAGGGTTATGGGTATCTAGCAAGAGCTAAGGGCTCGTGAAGGAACATAAAGCAACAGGGAGTCTGTGATTTAGGTTGGCCCTAACGCAATGAGAGCTTCATAAACAAGTAGAAGGGCTTTAAAATCGATTCTGGAAGACACGGGGAGCCAGTGTCGTCCAGCTAAGACTGGCGTGATGTATTCTGTCTTTTTTGTTTTTGTTAACAGTCTAGCAGCAGAGTTCTGAATAAGTTGTAATCTGTCAATGGCCTTTCTAGGAAGACCTGTAAAAAGTGCATTGCAGTAGTCAAACCTACTTGAGATAAGAACATGAATTAGTTTTTCTGCATCTTGAGTTGGGAATGGTTGAACCTTGGCAATATTTCTAAGATGAAAGAATGCTGTTTTGGTCACTTTGTTTATGTGGGACTTAAACCTCAAATCCAAGTCTAAAATGACTCCTACGCTTGTTACCTCTGTATTGATCAAGGGAGTCATTCCTTTTTCCTTTGGGGCCAATTAATAAGATTTCCGTCTTCTCCTCATTTAATTTCAAAAGGTTATTACTCATCCATCCATTGATTGCAGACAGACAGGCACTCAGGGAATTTAGAGCATCTGGATCGTTTGGTACAACTGATATGTACAATTGTGTATTGTCAGCATAGCTGTGGAAGCCAACATTATGCTCTCTAATGACATCACCTAGTGGAAGCAGATATATTGAGAATAGTGAAGGCCTAAGGCAGCTCCCTTGCACAACACCAGAAGTTATGTCATATTTCAAAAAATAGAAGGTCATAGTTCATATTCATATGTCACATTTCTCTGTTGTCCAAGACTGATGAAAAATTCCCTTCCTGCAATGTATGTCTGGAACAAAACACATTTTGAGAGGCCAACCCAGCTCTCGAGGCAATGTATGAGGATTTCATGGTCAATAGTATCAAATGCTGCACTTAAATCAACAAGAACCAGAACAGATACCTTATTAGCATCTCAGATCACTAACTATCTCAGTGAGAGCAGTTTCTGTGCTCTAAAAACCTGACTGAAATTATGTGTCTGATAAGGGTCTGCAGTTGCTTAGAAGTACACAATCTAAGTTAGGTTTCTTCAGTTGAGGTTTCCTAACAGCAGTTTTGAAGTCATCAGGAAACACTCCCGTTTAAAGGGATGCATTAATGATATATATGACTGTGACTGAGTGCGGAAGGAACAGGGTCAAGGTAACAAGATTTGCTCGTAGCTACAATCCTGCAAAGTTCTGAGTTTGAGATGCTAGAGAATTTTCTCATTGTTGATTGCCTTTCGCAAGGTTACCGGCAGAGTTCTACTTTCTAGATTTCCTCTGGAACTTTCAGCCACACCCCATGGCCTTCATCAGTGCTCACTTTTCATGGAGAGTGAAGAAGTAGTATTAAGAATTATAAATAAGTAGTCCCTTATTAAATACAATAAATACAAATATGAAAAATACTCCAGGAATAAATGTAATGAACAAATATACAAAATATATACATGAAGTATAACGGCAAATTTTATATGATTACAACTGTGTTATATTGTCAGTCATTCATTATACACCAGTTATGGATGATTTACAGGAATATTTTTTGACAAATATATTGACACATAAAAATGTATCTTAATCCTAACCCTGTATATAAATTTAAAATTACATTATAGTGTATTATAAAGCAGTTTTTAATTGTTTATACACTGCTTAAAAATCTTAAATGGAGGTTTAAAATAAAGTCTTAGCAATTTCTCGTTCAGAGTAAATAAATAAATAAATAAATAATAAGGTTCGACCATTTTAAAGCCAACTGAAAGCAAAATAGATAAATAGGGAACATTCACTGAGAATCACTGATCGATAATGTTCTTTCACATCGCTCCCTAAATGCAAACACAGACACAAACAAAACTTTACTTATGTACTTTGCACAGAAACTAACTGAGTTCAGTTCAGTTTTGAATAAAACCCACTTCCCAGAACCTGTGTGGCTGCAGCATGACCCGGTTGAACAGAGCAAACATAAACACAATGACAACAGCAGGAGCATAGACACAATCAATGAGCTTAAAAAAACATCCTTAAAAACACTCCAAAAAAAGCTCTTAGTAGCTTGTCTACTAGTTATATATCTGAAAACATAATTTTCCGTGAGCATGGAAAATTACATCAGAATTTTTGGTCAATGCTGACCTCATTTCAGCCTCTTCCACTTTTGAATTCTCATAAACAGTGGCAGCAGGTCGTAAGCGTCCCATTTTACAATATGTCTCACTGCTAAATTGAGGCAAAGTGTGAAAAACAGTTCTTTGTAAAGCAGGGTAATAGATGGATACGCTCGCAGGGAGAGGGAAATGAAAGAAATTGGACATCTCAACTGCAGTACCACTAAATGAGACATGTGGACTGCTGCTACACTATATCCTCTCAGAGAAAGATAGCTGGCTGTCAAAGGTGTTAACTGAATGAGACAAACATGATGGACGTCAGAAGGAAAGTACTTCATCCTCCTGATGAGGGGTGCTTTTTTTATTGCAGGATGTTTTTATATGGTTGTATAACCCGCAAAGAATGGGCAAGCAAACATTCAGTAGGATATGATTCACCAAGTGCTCATTCTTAAAACTGTATGTGAAATAGCAGGCTTTAAGAATGTGTGTGTGAGAAATACCAAAACATATTTGAAAAAAAGCAAAGCAGCAACACACAGCAACTTCAAGTCCCAGAGCTCTGGTTCAAGAAATTCATAAATCCTGCTATCGTACCTGCTTTATAGCCACTTTTCAGGGTCATGTGGGGCCGGATCGCATTACAGCATACACTGAGTGAAAAGTGGGGTGCATACTGGAAAGATCACATATTTATTACAGGGCTAACCCATATTGACAGGCAAGCAAATTCACATTCACACCTATTATGTTCCTGTGCCAGGAAACTGGAGCACCTGGAGGGAATCTGGGTCGAGAAGTGATGTATCACTCAGAGGTTAAATCATATAAAACTAAGCTTCCATACAGTCCAGGAAATACACATTGCGGATGTATTGGTGCATTGGTAATTGTGATTGCTTTCGAAACAGTTGCACTCTTTTGTCCCCTCAAAACCACAGCGGAATCACATATGATGGATGAATCATGTCGTGCTCTTGTCTACTCAGGAAATAGTAACCTGGAACTTTTGTTACACAATGGCTTGCAAGGTCTCATGAGTTTTATGAATCAAGTGAAAGTAGGCTATTTCATTTTTAGAGGAGATTGAACACATTTATTATCGATTTTTCAGTAAGAGTTATGACAGGCCACCTCCGGTTATTTTTTTATGCGCAGTACTTCATGTTATCCATGGATTTGATCATTTTTTCGAGCTTTGATGGTATAGGTACAACATACATACATACCGTAGATAAAAACATCAAAAATGTTTTACAATAACTTACTTAGTGTGTTGTGTCTATAAGTTCATATGTTTCTCCATACTGGACAGCAGCTCTCAAGATATGCGTGTATTTTCAAAATTAAAGTAGGCATTTCAGACCTGCCTCCACTTCCCAATGGATCCAGGAATTATTTATTTCCTGTATATTAACCTAACAATTAAAACTAAAATTATCATATTTTAGTGCATATGAAAAATAGTGATGAAACACTAAAAATAATACACTCTCCAAGCTTTGCTAATGAGAAATGTAAATCAGGTGTGTCAGGTCAAAACAGTCAAAAATTTCCTCACTTCATTACATCAGTAAATAATATATTTGTGTTATTAATAATTGATTAGTTGATCATTTCTTCTGTTATATACCAGCAACCATGACCTGACACAATTTTATCAGCTGCTCCATAGTCATTTGTGGTTTAAATGTGTGAAAGGTTACAGACTGCAACTTTAACTGGTAAAAAAAAATAATGTTTACTATATCAAGTTTGCACATACTCTCATGTAGGTAGAGCCATGTCTGTAATTTATAGGTCACTCTGAAGTTTATACACATCAAAACAATGTCCTGTTGTGGGATCTGTATTTTACTTATTGTAATGAATTAAGAAGGATAATAATTCTAGAGAAAACTAGAGAGGCAAGGGTGTTACACTGTGTCACCACTAGATGTCGTTCAAATTGAATCATCAGACTACAAAAGACTGTCCTATGAAGTTGTGCTGCACATCCCAGTATATCACTGAATCAACCAATCATCTTTACTGTAAAGTTAATACACTTAATTACATGCTTGTGCTTTTATGTTTTACCTTTATATAAGGCCATAATCATATCATATCACACATTCTGTATAACTTATTATCTTATGTTGGCAAATGTTTTGGGGGATTTTTTTTTTTTGCACTGAGCAAAAGGAACAGCTTTGACACCCTTGCACCTGAGGCTGAGCTTAAGTACAATTTTGAGGTACTTGTACTTTACTTGAGTGTTTCCATTTAATGCTTTATATTTCCACTCCACTACATTTATTTGACAGCTTTAGTTACTTTTCAGATGAAGATGAAGATCCACATCGGCAGGGGGTATCGGTTATCTTTAGGCAGAAACCTTTACACTAATGATGTCATATATAATAATATATCAGTCAGAGGGACTAAAATACTACTTTTACTGCAATACTTTAACTACATTTTACCACTAATAGGCTACTTATGTACTTTCACTTAAGTTGCTGTATTGGTACTTCTTCCACCACTATACCTCTTTGCGTGCTACAATCACTCGAATGTATTGTAACATCACTTCAACCATTGTTGATTCCATCCTTCATTTTGTATAGCTATTCCCAATCTTGTTCTGTGCATTTTCCTTGTGCTCAATAAATAAATAAAAAAACTTCTTCCATCACTGTTTAGTTATGGACCACATTGGCCTCTGACCAGTAGGTGGCGGTAATGAGCTGTAATACAGGATTTCAACAACCTCCTAAAATAAAGCGAAGAAGAAGAAGAAGAAGGCAGGGCTTGGAGTTGCAAGTAGGTGATATCTCGGCCACTGGGAGTAAACAAGGAAGGTAAACTATATACATCCGTATTCAATTTGAATGTCTTCATAATACTAGATCGTTTAGATCTGGCTAGCTAATTATGCGAGCTAACAACTCCTTTTTCTGCTCGAGTTGAGTAAAATTAATAGCAGAAAACCTACAGATGCTAATGTTAGCTTAGCTAGCTAGGTGTTACAGTCACAGTAGATATCCCTGACCGTTTATCCTATAACGTTAACTACGTGTCGTTATCTCTCTGTCCATTTTTACGAGTTTTTTATAACGTCATAAGAGTACAGGGTTGTCACGAAACATTTCTCCTGTTAAATGTGTTTCTTAGCAACTACGTTCTGCTTTTTGTTTGCCAGATATTATTAGCGTTAAGTTAACGTATATATTATATATGCCAAACTTGCTTGAAGCTCAGATTACTTCGATCGTCAATCATGCAAACGTTATTAGGGTTAAACTGATCTCATGTGTTGCTTTTTTAGAATAAACACTTTCCTTTCTCTCCTCATGATATAGCTGCTTGCCGTCTGTACAAAACTACAGGAAACACCTTGCATATTGTGCAATATTATATAACATTGCTGTGATGGTGCCGGAAACCCACTAGAAAAGGATAAGGAGAACAGCTGCCAATACTCCCGACAGGGTGGTCCAGATCTTTTCTTGTTTGCCATTGAAGACAAATGGTTTTGAGTCATGGATCAAGGTGTTGTGGACAGTCCTGTTACCCTTGTCATCAGGGCTCCCAACCAGAAGTACAATGATCAGACCATCAACTGTTTCCAGAACTGGACTGTGGAGAAACTCAAAGCCCACCTGTCCGACGTATATCCGAGTAAACCGGTGAGTATTTCAGTCCAATCCATACACAGCAGATGCAAACTTGAGAATATGAATTAGACCATGTGTTCTGAGATATTATATTATTCCCTATTTCACCCTACTTTTCATTTAAGCAAGTTAATCACTCTTTGTGAATTACTTACTTAATTACTTGTTTGTTTTTGGCTATATTGGACAGTTTGTCAGCATAGCGTGGAAGGAAAGGTGTGGGGAGAGAGACAAAGACAACAGAAACATGCAATTAATGTTCCCAGCCCAAAACAACATCAGTAACATAAGTTGATATAGATGTCCTGTGTGTATCTTTGAAGTTTGTACAGTGAGGATAGTGAGTTTTGTAGGACGATTATTTTCTCGAGTGCTCATGTTTGGTCCATAAAATGTCAACAAGAAAGATGTCACTGCTTCCCAGAGCCCACAGTGACATCCTCAAATGGCTTGTTTTGTCCACAACAGTCCACAACCCGAAGATATTCAGTTTACTGACAGAGAAGACTACAGAAACCAGAAAATATTTACATTTAAGAAGCTGGAATCAGAGAATTTGGACATTGTTTTCTTAAAGAATGACTCCAAACAATGAATAAATTATCTAAATAGTTGCAGATTAACATAATAGTTTGCAACTAATCAACTAATCATTGCAGCTCTATTTGAGATCTTCTATTATTCTCTCTTTTACCCTACTTTCCTGTGTCATTTAAGCCAGCTAATCACCCTTGTTGAGTTACAGTTTGTTATTTTGGCTAAACTGGACAGTTTGTCAGCATAGTGTGCCAGGAAATGTGTGGGGAGAGAGAGACAGAGATAACAGAGACATGCAACAGAGGCTCCCTGCCCAAAACAAACTATTAACAAATTACATCAGTTGGAAGCAGCAGGATGCCCTCTGTGTGTGTGTGTGTGTTGGCGTTTATAAAGGTTGCACAGTTCAAATCTAGGAAGTGATTTGGGTAAAGATGCGATCAGACATTGTTGACTGTATAAATGTCGGACCTACAGTTTCACTCAGAACTAACAAGGAAGAAGTGGAGCTGGCTGGTAATTTAGCCTGTATTTAGCCGCAGTAAACATTCTCCAGTTGAGCATTTCTTGCTGTTTGAAGTCTTCCAAACTTCCTCTGTGAATCACAACATTGTCAAATAACCAAATAAAGTGACACAGACCATTAACCTTGTTCTATTCTCTATGGTTGATTTCCAGAGCCATAGTAGCTGAAAAAGCCTTATAGTCCATGGATTTGACGTCACAGAGAAAGGAGGGCGTTGAGATTGCTGCTGTATTGTGCTGCTAATCTGACTTTGCTTCCTTTCCTCCGCTCAGGACTGATGTAATCATTGTAAACACACAGAGACAAATTGCTCCCTTGTAAAGCGGTTGAGTAATCTCAGCAAGGGCAGTGCTCCTGTTTGTGTGTAATTTAGTGGACATTAGGCTCCGCATATTCAACAATGAGGCGGCTTGATCCCAGAATAGACGGCGCTCGGTTGCAAGTTGGCCGGGATTTAAAACAGACAATTTAAATTCCTGAATGGCTGAACAGTGAATGTAGGGTTTAAGAGGACAGACTCTGACCTTGTTGCACTGCCAGTTTAATCCGTCGTTAAGACCCACTTATCCCAATTGAGGTTACTATGATCTCATCCTCATTACACACACACACACACACACACACACACACACACACACACACACACACACACAATCTCTGCCTTTTGATGCCCTGATCTACATTACCAAGATGTCCTCATCGAATATATTGTTGTCAGTTCTAACTAGACATGGTTAGAAAGGGCAAACAAACCACAGTGAACTATATTCTTTACAGTGTTGCTAATATACAGGTTCTCTCCTCTGACCCTGTTGTTGTTATAATGTTATTTTTTTTAGAGCTCCAAAGACCAGAGGCTGGTGTATTCTGGGAAACTGCTTTTGGATCACTTAACTTTAAAAGATGTGCTCAGAAAGGTAAGTTCTATCTGTTGTTGCAGCCTGACTTTCCTATTTATCAGAATGATTCTATTTTATTCATTATTATGCTGAGAAGAAGCACTCGAGCTGCTTGTTTCCCTGATTTAATCAATCAACAGCATACAAACTGAACACTGTATGGCCATAAGCATATCGACACCTTTGTTTACATACTTTTGTATGTGGTCTGCAGCTGTTTTTACATTATTTTGGCCAGGCCTCTTGGTTCTAATCAAAGGAAATCTTAATGATGCCGCATAAAATAATTATATTTTAGACAATAGTGTGCTTCCAACTTTATGTCAACAGACCCCTCGCTGTTTCAACATAATGTCATAATGTTGTTTTCTGAGTGTTTCTGTGGAAGAACTCGACTGACCTCCACAGAGCCCAGACATCAACTCCATCTAAGACTTTTAAGACAAATTGGACTGCAAGCCAGGCCTTGATGCCCAATATCAATGCCCAACCTCTCTAATATTGTTGTGGCTGAATGGGAGCAAATCCCTGCAGCCAGGTTCCAAAATCTCATGATGAGCCTTCCCAAAAGAGTGGAGGCTGTTATAGTAGCATGTTAATACCTGTACAGTTTTGGAATGAGACGTTCGACAGTAGCACAGGGGTCTAATGTTCAGGTTAGGGCTGCAGCTAACGATAATTTTCATTATCAGTGAATCTGTCTATAATTTCCTTGATTAGTCGTTTGGTCTATAAAATGTCAGAAAATGGTGGAAAATGTCTCCCAAATGTTTCCCAAAGTCCAAGATGATAAAATGTCTTGTTTTGTCCCGACCAACAATTGTGACTTCTTCTTACTCTTAAGTGTTTTGATGAATCATATTTATTTGTATTTGAAAGAACATACTGTAAGGTGCTTTCGGTTCTTGCTTTTGGTTCGGTTGAAACGAACTCAGGTCCGTTTGCCCGGTTAATACGGTTCATTTGGGCCAGTGTGAGAGCTGTCAGTTGAGCCTTGGTGCGGACCAAACAACTATACCGAGACTGCTTGAAAAGGTGGGTCTCGGTCTGCTGTCAAGAAGATTCTGGCGCAGTTCGTTTGTGGTGTGAAAGCAAACGACCCAACCACAGGATTTTATGATGGCAGATATGTGACTAGTATTTCAAAAGCTTAACTACTAATAAATCCATCTGCTGATCGTGAATTTTGTTCAGGAAGCAATCTCATAATTGATCTGTATAAATCACGTATATATTTGTGCAAATCATTTGGTAACCATGGAAACATGTATGCACGTCAGCAGTAGTTTCCCTGATTAGTAGGTCAAAAGTTGTTAAAACTGCTGTGCTTATATCTTACTCCATGTACTTTTTCAGTTCATTAAGTCCATTAAAAAGTGTGTGACAGCGATCCCACAGTAATAAGCCCAGAGTCATTACTGTACAGGATGTCTCTTTTTTCGTCCTGTCTCTCCCTCTTAGTCATCATTCATAACACGTTGTCAATTTGCATTCTATTAATACTAATAATGCTCATAATCAGTTATTTCTTCACTAGCTCTTTGTGACACCAAAGAACATAAATATACACATCAGAGGCATTAAAGTGCTGCATAAACTTCTGTCACTCACCGGAATTTGATTTCCCCACATGGGTCCTGATGATGCACTGATGATGCAGGATGATAATCGATAAAACTGTCCAATCAACCTGTCAGTCTGTATAACTTCATGTTTACTCCTCTTGGTTCATTTGTAAAAAGACAGGAACCGGACCAGGACTAAAATGCAACAATGTGTCATTTTTTCACCCTTGGTCAGCACCCTTAGACTTTAAATGTGGCATACTTGAAAACCGTAACAGACATCTATAAGAACCTCCAACTGCACCATGTGCACTTTAAACTTGGGTTTGTATTTAACAGTTGAACGACAGATGAAAAGAAAACCAAAGAATCCTGCACACTGTCCATTACTTACTTTAAGAATACAATGTTTTTGGTCCCTTTATCGGGGAAAATTGAGTTGAAAAGGACGATGTTCAGGATTCTTTGGTCTTCTTTTTAAGTCAAGAGTTATTGATCCAACACAGTTGCCACTAAGACTTTATGGTATGTAGGAACTTTTTTGAAATTTCGACATCCATTCCAAATAGGAACAAAGGAAACATGAATGGACAAGTGTATTGCAGCCATTATGAGAGAGTTTGTGTTGTTTTTTAATTGTTATGTTTCTTTGAATTGATTTGATTTTTTTTAAATGTTTGATTCCCTAATTTGCTGTTTATTTTGTACCTCATGGCCACAATAATATTCACAATGAAAGTAATGTATTTTTAAAATGGGATTTCAGGTTTTCCTATAATTGGGTGTTATTTTACTGAGAAAATCAATCGGGTATGTTCAGTGTTGTTACCTGTTTATCAATATAACATTTACCAGTGTTACACAGATACTATAAAAATGACTCATTGTTAATTTCAGTCATTAAAGAAAATCCAAAAAGTAGATGTAGAAGTTTTTTTTTGAAGTTTTCTGCGTTTGTTAAATGACGCAATAGGTTGCCTTTCAACTTTCTTTTTTTTCCCCTTTGAACATGAGTTCATGAGACTGTCTTTGATAATGAGCTGCATTGGCTTCCACAGCAGGATGAGTACCATATGCTCCATCTGGTGTGCCCCTCCAGAACCCCTCCCAGCTCCCCGAAGCCCCCCCGCAGCCACGGTAACAAGCCTCAGGAGAACTCAGCCGGTCCCGCGGTGGGTCACCCACACACACTCGTCACACCTTTCCATTCATTTCATCACCACCTCTTTTTGTTTCATCATCCACCTCACTGCTGTAATCTGCACCTCCCCTGAGGATTTAGAAAAAAAGTCACCTGCCTTTCCCCTCATGACTATAACTATAAATCGTCACTAATATTCAGAACTTCTTTTCTGGCTACAGGCACCTCAAAACGCTAATAGTCCTTCCGTCTCTGCTCAAGATGGCCAGTCGTCTACAGCAGAGAGCAGTGATGGGCTCAGGCAACGGGCTGGACCCTTCCCTTACCACCAGATGTACCCACAATTTATGCACAGGTACAGTATCTGTGTCAGAGGAAGTTTGATCAGTGTTATAGTGTATTTTTTTAAATATTTTTTTATATTAAATAAAATCAGTCAATCATAATGATTGTGGGGAAGTAGTTTTACTACAGCAAGCAAGAAAAGAAGATAATATATAATAAACAAGCACACAAAGTGTTCAAACTACAACATATACAATCACAAAATCAAGAAAAATCCGCCGACAAAAAACAAGTCACTACAGCAACTAGAGAATATGACATGGATTAGTTTTATATAAATAATCATATATATTTTACATGTATAATACAACCAAAGTCCAAACCTTGTTTAGTCATTATTTGGCCTTTATCTTGATTGTACAAACAGATGAATTTATTAATGCCACAACCACAACATAACATAACTCCTCCTTTTTTAAGCCCACAATTGTTCACATTTTTGGCTAATTGGTACAACTGGTGTTAAAAGTTTGCCAAATTAGCTATGAGGAGTTCCTGTTTGCTGTTCACTTGTGGATGTACAGACAACTGTCACTGTATTACTTTGATACTAAAGAAAACTTAACAATGTGATGATTCTCAGGCAAGTTCTGTAGTTATAGCAAGTGTCTTTTTTTTCCTCTGATTTTTATGCGGATTCATGGACGTTTATTCATGATGGACATAAGAGATAATAACATAATCAGACAGTGTCGGTCACAATGACTCTAAAATTATCTTTATCATGTCTGTGTGTTCAGATTTGACTGAGTTATGACCCTGAGAAGGAGAATAATATTACACTGAAGTAGGTTGGTTTTAAATAAGTGAACATTTATTTAAAGTAAAAGTGCTGCTTAAGTTAAATGGACCCTGCAATTGGTGCAATGAGAGTCTAGTCTGCTAATTCGTGCCTGACGGAAAATGAATCTTAAAATATGTTCAGATTTTAGAGGATGTAATTAATATTTTCGTCATTAATGATGCATTATTTCACCCACCCGTAACCCATCCGCTATTAATCAGAATGTTCATTTTTATGACTCGGCCCGCCCGCTCCGTAGATTAACCGCAGTGCTCGTGGATATAACTGTGATCCGCACATCACTATTCCATGAGCCGCGTGTCACAGCTCCAGCTGCTGACAGCAACCACGTCAGCAGCCTCATGTCTCTCCCGTCACGTCCTCCTCCCTCGGCCCACCCCTGGTGTAATGAGTGCACATAGGGGGACGGGTAGACAGATGTATGTGTGACAGGTCTTATGTTACTGATCTTGTAATGGAATGTCTCTTCTTTTCCAGCTGGTCTCAGTACTCTCAACAATCAACTCCTCCCACAAACATGCCCTCTTATTACAACCCCATGACGCTAATGTGGTGGCAGCAGCTGTACGCCCGGCAGTACTACATGCATTAGTAAGTCTCGTCATGTTTCTATCTCTTAATCTCTGTCAAATATTCACTGAACTTCTGTAACATCGTGACAGCTAATTTTCCATCTGTGTCTCCCTCCAGTCAGTTACTGGCTGCCTCCTCTCAGCACCTAAGGCCAGACCAGCCCCTGACGCAGTCTAACCAGCCCGATCCTCTGAGCCAGCGACCTCAGGTGGATCGCCGTGGCAACCCAGAGGTCCAGATGAACGCGCAGGGAGGGGAGATCCTGAACGAGGAGGAGCTGAACCGGGATTGGCTAGACTGGGTGTACACATTTTCACGTGCTGCAATTTTACTCAGTATAGTCTACTTCTACTCGTCCTTCAGCCGGTTCGTCATGGTGATGATGGCCATGCTGGTGCTTTATCTGTGAGTGCTCACGTTATTCTACTCATGAGTTATTTGGCAGTTTGGGATTTATCAAAACAGGTCACACGTAATCAGTTTCTCTTTATTATAACATTGTAAATTGAATACATTTGGCTTTTTTTGGAAAGTTGGTCAAAAACAAGCCATTTGAGTTCTTGTGTAAGGCATGTGTCATCATTTTTGACATGTTAGGGACTAAACAACAACTAACCCATTAATCAAAATTATAATTGATAAAAATGAGTTGTTTCTAATGTTGTTTTTTTGTGTCTGTCTGCAGGCACCAGGCTGGCTGGTTTCCCTTCAACCTGGAGAATGAGCTCCAGCTCCCAGGAGACAGAGCCAATCAGGACGATCTGGAGGGAGAGCTACAAAACCACGACTTACAAGAAATGGTAGCTCCGTCTCTCATCCATATCCAACTTATCAAGAATTTTGCCCAGGACTGATGGGAATTTTTATCAGTGAAGTTTCAGTGTCTAGCTCATTACTGAATATTCATAGAATAGTTCCACACACAGATAACAAAAAGTGGAACTCTGTTTCAGATGAGCTTACAATGAAATAATCCAAAACAAGAAATTAGACTCTATATTATATTGGTTGCAAATATAGCTGAGATTGAAAAAGTGGCAAAAACTAAATTAAAACTGTTTTGAGTTTTTCTGATAGCAAAAGGTGATGTAAAAGGCAAAATTAAAAACATGTTTTAGCTCACAGAGAAACTTCATTGGGAACAAAATGATGGGACTGTGACTCACGTTTCCACAGTGGATATCTCATTTCACAGTCAAATATATCACAAATGCACCACGTTAGTGTGAAACATTCTGTATCTCATTTGATTGTCCTCTCATATCTCCCGTACAGGAAGGAGTTATGGATGACGGCTCAGATGATGACGGTGAAAGTGGAGAGGAAGGCGCAGAGGACCCGAACAGTGTCCCCCACGCAGGCTTCCTGTCCTCCACCTGGTCGTTTATCATAACCTTCTTCATGTCCCTCATCCCAGAGGGACCGCCAAATGCTGCTAACTGAGCCACGAGACACCACAGTTCTCCACAGGAGCACATTCTTTCTTTTAAGAGGAGGACGGATATCCTACCTGCTTAGGGAAACTGTCTCTGTTGCAGTGCAGTGTTATAGTTTCCCACTAGTCTAAGACTTTGAGCTGCAAATGCAAATGACTGATTTAACCTGAAAAGCGGAAAGTGGTCACTTCAAATGGACTGTTTTTCTTTGTCTGCACAAAGACAGAAAGAACTGTCAAATGACAGGAACCTTAGTTGACCTGCTATATACAAGGATTGCTAGTGATGCCTTGTAAACGTAGTCAGAATAAAAAATAGTGTCTGCCAATGCATTGTTTCTGTAATTTATAAAATAGCGACAGCAGCCGCATTTATAATATTGAACAATATTTACAGCACTAAATGTGTTTAACAAGCGGAGTCTGTTTTTTTTTTTCTTTGTGAGAAGCTGCAATACTTGTTGAAATAGTTTCGTTTCAATTGTAATTTTTTTTTGTAATGCTGGTTGTATCCGTATAAGACATTTTAAAAAGGGCCACTTTAGTCCAAAAGGTGAACTACAGCAAATACTCCTGAATATCATGTAGCATCTGTTGAAATTTACGTGAGTGATTCTGGTCTGAAAGGTGAAAAAAATGTGTGTAAAACACATTGTGTATTGTTGTGAAGTGTATCCCAGAGTGACGTTACTGCTACTGAAGAGTGATTTGGATTAATGTACCACTAATTATTTCAGTTGGGATTAAATTGACGAAGCGTCCAGCAGGCAAAGAGAGACTTTTGTATTCCTTACTGTTAAATAAAAACACTGCCACAATGCAGAGTTCATGTCGGAGAAACCATACGCCTCTTGAGTTTGTGAAAATGGCCACTGCTGTTATATATAAAATGTATTGTGCATTAATAATATCCATGTTTATTAAAAAATGGATTCATGATAATGTAGGCATGTGGTTTTAGACAGGTGATATTATCTTTCCCTCCAGATTCTCACAAGTACTGACTTGAGTGTTGTGGGCCACAGAAAGATTGTTATTCATTCATGTAGTGGGTGCACATACCTTTAAATCAGCTTTTGGATAAGAAGCATAATTAAAAGTTGTAGTAGAGGCTTTGGAAGTAAAATCTACACCATACTTTGTGCCTGTGATTGGCTGGATGATCTTGTAGTCTCTGTAGAGCATAAACAACATCAGTGTGTGGAGTGCAAGTTAAAGCTTTTTACTTGGAACCTTTTCCAACTCTTGGAAAAAATCAAGAGAAAAACAAGAAATCACGCTCCAAACAAAATGCCTCCTCTTGCCTTCACTCTCTCAAAGCACACTGTCAAACCAAGTGCTCATCATATCCATGAATGAAAGGCTTGAATATTATTTAACCAGCACACTGACAGAGTTCAAATTGTGCTCTGCGGGACTTTGCTTCCTCATATTGTGACGTTGGAAGCCTACATATCCTGCTTATGTCACCATTACATTAACAGACCGCAGATGCAAGTCAGTCTATTAATGGCACACGTATTTATATCAGATATTGTACATTATTTCTGAGGCTGGTCAGTTGATGGTCCATTATAGTGACGTGGGATGCTGCATCATCCTAAAGTGTGCACACCAAAATACTGAATTATTGATACATCGTGCACTCAGCTAATGACTGTGCCAAAGTTATATTTAAAAGCCCTGCATGTCCACACAGGTTAGACCTTTACTCAGGTTGAAGTTGAGAAATGTCAATCGCACACAGAGCCCCGCTAGGAGGTCTAATTAGTCAAATAAGTGAAAACACCTGCGTGTGTGAACCATAGCTTTAGATCATGATCTAAATTAACAGTAACATGAAAACTGCTAAAAAGAGTGAATGCAGGTTTGACAGACACTGCAGATGAAGTAATACCTGGGCGAAGTCCCTGCAGTATGCAGCTATTGGTGAGTAACACAGATCTCTACTGCCACCTTATGCCTTTGACATGAAGAACACCTCAGGCAGAGAGACAGAGGAGACATTTTCTGCTTTAATTAAAGATGCAATCAGAGCATTTTGACTCCAGCCCAACCTTCCCACAATTGGATTTCTTTGGTTGATACGGATAATGACACATTGGCTGACATTTGTTTTTAAATATCAACACATAACACTGACATTTCGATAAAGAATTGTGCTCAAGAAGTGTAGTAAGGGGGGATTTTTGCAGTTGAAAAATGAACTTTTAAATGCTCTCAGACTTTGTAATGGAGACAGTTTCTAAATAACATCAAACATACAGTGCCAGTTATTAGTAAGTGTTAGGTAGTCATACAGATATAACTTCTATACGGGGAAGTTTAGCTCGATCTTTCTTGATGAACACAACTAACAAACATTCAAGATTCCCAAAACTAAAGTATGAGCTACTATAAAGCTCACAGCATGATTTAAATGAAGACAGAGAGAAGTCACCATATATTCACTTTTATTGCTTTGCACCAATCTGCCATGACAGAAAAGTCATCATTCAAGCTAACAGCAGGATGCTATGTGCTTCACTGATGTTATGTGTCTGAACACTAGAACAAATGCATTTTCAACTCTGATGTTGAAGTGATAATGGAGGGTAACATCTCAGAGATCCACCGTTATAAGCGAATATATCTTAATCGAGTCTCATGTCATGTGAAAATAGGGTCATTTTTTTGGTCAAAATAAAACTAATATTCTGAAATTACAAGTAGTTTACAGCCAACTCACATTTTAATGACAAATGGTCCATATGTGCGGTGGAACATAACTGCGAAATGACACTTTACAAAGACTGAATCTCAATTTAAGATTTTTGTTTAGAAAAAATGTCAAAAACTTCATTTTTGATGTTGACAATACAATCATTGGACATTCACTAATTATTCAGAAAACAAGTACCTCAATATTGATTACAGAGCTTTTATGTTGTGAACAAATACCAGAGCTGTGGCAGCACAACACACACAAACAGTATTTAGAGTTACATTTGTGAATGGAAGATAAATTGAGTTACATCGTTTGAGTCGGTGGCTCAGGCTACGGCTTTCACACAGACGTGGAGGAACACTACAACAGACATAAGCCTCAGCAAATGAGCGGTGTACTGGGTCACTCTCGTAAAGTGATGATGGTCCGTCTTTGGCATTCGTGTGCCATTGTGTGTGTGTGCGTGTGTGTACCTGTACATCTGTTCTGAACACTTAAATTATCAGTACAAGACTTGCACATAAAGAGCTTTGACAAGGCACGTAAGCTATTGTCCGTATAGTCACTGTAGCTACACACAGACAGAGCCGATGAAACAGACACGAACATTGTTTCACAAATTATTCTTTGCCTGAATATAAGCTAGGTTCATGGATCCATACATTACATATGGAATACTTATTGCTAAAACAGGACCGCACTTAGCAAAATAAGAACAACTTCATAGAATATAATAGTTTTTTACATTTACTGTAGAAATATTTTGCATAAAATGATTTGCAACACATACCAAATTATCTTTACACCACACACACTATTACCAACAATACAGACAGTATAAAAACAGGTGCAACTAACTGGGGTCACAAATATTCTCTTTTTTACTCTGCACCTGACTATATTTTATGATTTACAGCGTTTATTAAAATAGTTGTGATACCAGCGATGAAAGGAATACAGTGAACAGTTAATTATCACTGCCTCGTGACAAAAATATCAAGTGACCACAGTCAGAAATCCTTCAAGATTCCTGAGTTGTTTTAACTGACATTTGAACAACAGCTCTATAGATACTGTGGGAGGAGAAGTAACCTCTTTATTAATACACTATAATCCATTTTAGGTAAGAAACTATACTGGCAAAGTGCTTTACTGTACAGTACAGACTTCATATGGCCTCTGAAGTAGGTTATCCGTTAATACTATAAATGAAAAATAACACAGTAGACATACATACAATAATATTCCTATATCAGCACATATGAAAAGTGAGGTTTACAGTGAAAACAACTGAGCAGTTTTTGAGCAGCAATATCAATACTGAGTGTTCCCCTAGAGACAGGAGAGATGACTCATAAGCAAATCCTGCCATGACGTATGCAGTAGTAGTGTGGTGTAGTAGTAGTTGCAGTAATAGTAGTAGTAATCATTTGACTGTACCTCTGTTTTGGTTTTCGTCATTTACTGTGCCAGGCTTGATGCTGAAATATAATCAGCTGGCACTGACAGTACCTGAATGGCTTTAACTGAATGTGTTCTGAAGCTGGTGTAGTTCAGTGGAAGGTCATAATCTGACCTGTAGACAAACAGTGCAGTGTGTGAGAAAAAAATACCCAAAAAATGTACAGTACTGCGACCAGCTTAAGGAATAATAGTAAAACTGAAATTAAAATATGCAATGGATTAAAAGTAAAAATTCAATACACACAGTCCAAGATCCCTACCAGTGAGGCCCCTTCCTTTGGCATCTGTGGTTTAAATGGGTGATAGCAAATTGCTAGATTGAGAGAGTTCCTAACAGTGAGGGTCAATGGGAAGTAACAGCAGAATTCCTTCATTCCTCGGAGGCGTGCGCTTTTACAGTACATCATGTGTACATGCGCTGCACATGTAGGACTTCAAGACTTGGGGGAGCTCGCCTGCTGCCCTGAAGAAGGGAGCACTGCAGGCAGGTTGTGCTGCTCCAGTTCTATGCCCCCTTTCCCACTATAAGATGGCGCCCGTCAGCAGGGTAAAGTGTTGTGTGAGACACGGTGTCAGGAGGGAAAGAAGGCCCCTCCTTTATCACAGGAAGGTCTCCGCAGTGGAAACTCCTCCGGGTGAATCTGGGCTGACGTCGACTCTAACGCAGGCCACCTTCTCCTGGCTGTTGCACAGAGACGAGGGAGACAGGGACAAGATGAGCTCTTGTGCAAATTTATGGAGGTGTTAAGGGTGGCAAGCAACTGCAAATGTGAGATATTGTCAGGTAGACGAGTGATAGCGCTCAATTCATAATGCTCTAAGAGCATGATTTTACCACCTGCAGTATGCTCTGTTGATGAAGAGGCTTATGTGAGGACTGTGTTAAAATATGCAGCTCGTAATTATGACAATTCTAGAAACAATTTGTCGACTTAAGTTAACATTTCTGATTTCCTTTTTTTATTATGATAGAGTACTGTGATTAATAATAACTGATTAATAACATTTTGTAGAGAGAAGAATGGAGCTTTATCTCTGCTTGTACAGATTTAGATTGTTACACCCAACACTCGGGATTTATACTTAAATGTTGCCCATACCAACTTCAACCAACCAATACCAACTTTAGTATATTTTACAGGTACCGCAGATTATTTTCAAAAGCCTGCATTAAATGGGACAGTTCACCCCAAAATCAGAAACACATATTTTATCTCTTGCCTGTGGTGCTATTTATCCATCTAGTTTGTTTTGGTGTGAGTTGCCGAGTTTTGGAGATATCGGCTGTAGAGATGTCTGCTTTCTCTCCAATACAATGGAACTAGATGGCACTCAGCTTGTGGTGCTCAATGCGCCAAAACTCCAGATAATTCACAGACCTTGTCAGCAGTTTCATAAAGGAAGTATTTTCTTTCTACCAAACTACACCCGCAAACCGTTTCACCGCAGCAGAAGGAAGCATCTACTCATGGTTGGCATGGATTTGGTGCTTTGAGCAACACAAGCCGAGTGCCATCGAGTTCCTTTTTATTCAAAAGACATCTCTACGGCCGACATCTCCAAAACTCAGCAACTCACACCAAAATGATCTAGATGGATAAATAGCACTACAGGTAAGAGATAAAATATGTAATTTTGATTTTGGGCTGAACTGTCCCTTTAAATATTAGATTGATCTTTTCCCTTCCGGGTAGCAATTAGCTTCACTATAATTCGCTACAGTGTAAACATAAGATTGAGATACAGAAAGTAGTCTATAACAAAGGACATTTCATCAGTTTTTTTTGGGGTTGGGGGTCAAATCTGGATTATTATATTAAGTTACTATAGTTGGGAGCAGAGACTCTTGAAAACTCCAGGTAATGGCATAGCTACCTTCCGCTACGCTTCACAGGTTGGGCACACGAGTCTGCACTCGAGTTCACCGCTTTCCACGCCGCGCTTTTGGCCATTTCATCAGAGATATTTACAACCAAGGGGTCAGAATCAGAACTGCATGCCAAAGTGCATACACAAACACACACAAACAAAAACACAAAGAGAAGACAGGCATGTAGACATCAAATCAGCAGGAGTGCAGGACAGTTCAAACAAGCAGACACAAACATGCAGATAAATTAGACATTGAAACAAACTGATGGCACGAAATAGCTGACCAGACAGGCCACATACAGTATGTTCCACGTTAACATGTATGAAGACATTTTAGGCAAGTTATAGCTGTGAGCTGATTGTGTACACATTATTGGTTAGTTAGACAAGGATACAATTATAAGACAAACACTTCATTACAGACAATTTATCCTAAAAAAACAGCAACAAAACAAAACACAACAACACACAAAGCAGTGTGTTTTAAAGCCAGTGTTTCTTTCTTTTTTTTTTTTTTTTTTTTGGAATAGCTGAGAACTGACAGTTTTGGCCATGCGCTAACTGTCTGAGTATCAGTGAGAAGGGTTAGAACGCAGCCATGTGGGTCAGATGTTTTGCATCAGACACACAGCCCTGCTACCTCTTCTTCCATTGGGAGGTTGTGGTTCACTACTCCTATTCTGTATGATCTGTTCAAGACAGACATAATAACACACAGCTGACCACCAGTGTCACTTTTACCATTACAAGTTGTTAATGACAACATGGTACATCTGAAAATGTGTTTACAGCTGTTCTGATCTCTCATCTCAGGCACCATAAAGGTATTGATTAGGGAGCAAATAAAATCCTTAGGGAACTATATATGTTAAGTGTAGACCATAAAGTATTTTAAGGCATGATAAAAATGTATTTAGCTGCCTACACCACAACATAAGGAAATATCATCATAAAAGATGAGCATTTTGGTGTGATATAGAATAATTAAGAATAAAATAGACTTGCTGCCTCACTAAGCACTTGCAATAAAATACTACTTTTCAATCCCCAAACTGGGGATCAAAGTGCCCTTTACGGAGAGCATGACTCACCTTCCTGAGAGTGCTTTCACTGGGATGCTGAGCCGGTTTGAGCCTTCATAGCTGACCTTCAGTCCCAGCTGCTCTTCTTCCTGCAGTCTGGACTCTTCTTCCTGAATGGAAACAATATTACGAGCCTAAAATCACACAATAGCTTTAATTGCAGAGATGCATCATATGGTAAAACACTTGTACAGTATGGTGTTATAATTGCCATTCATATCTTCTTACACACATTGCATATATTTACACATAAAATTGGATGTAATATGAGTTTCCTGTAGCTGTGCCTATTTAAATCTGATTCAATGGTACATTTTCCCTTCTCATACTAATTCATGCATGGCCATTATACCTGGTCTGTATCCAGGCAACAACTTCCTCGGAGGAACTTCCATATATTGTATTTAAGACCCAACACTAATGTGAGCCACATCCACTATTTATGTACCCACACCTACTTCTTTTTATTGTAGCATTAACACACTGAATTTCACTAGTTGCTATTGTGATTACCAGACTGAGAGTGAGATTTACATGATTTGTGAGGCTGTAATAGTGTCCTTGTTTACATCTGTAATTCATGGAGAAATGCAGAATTTCGATGCATATTGTTAATAGTTTCAGTTTAGGTACAAATTAGACAGATACACACAATACACAATGAAAATGCTAAGGTTTTATTTTTGATGTGGGAGAGCACTGTGTGTGACTGAGTACAGCCAATACTACAGTATTTTGGAACATTTGGTAAAATAGCACAATATTGCACAAACACTAAGGAAAAAATTGTCTGTTGGTTTTGTAACTAAAGAAACATTTGAGTTCATCGACTTGCAGAACAAAAACACAATATGAAAAGGCTGCTGCGGTTACATTTTCAGTTGAGAAAGAAAAACTAAAATTGTCTAACCCTCCCACTTTAAAAAAAAACAAAAAAAAAACCCAAAACAAAACAAAAAAAGATATGATATTAATCTTACCAGCTCTTTACGTGCTTTCTTTTTCTTGTCATCCTCTTTCTTCTTCTTGCTTTCTGGCATCAAGTCATCCAGCCAGCTCAACTCTCTCTTTGTGAAGAAAAAGTCTAGAAGCTTTCGGATAAAGACCAGTGCCAGGACCTGCAAAGAGAAAACAGTTCACAGTTCATATCATAAAATATAATTATTATTAATAATCCTGTAAAATATAGGAGAAAATGACTGATAAATGTGGCTTATACATCATGGTGAGACACAACTTTATTTAACTGTATTAAAGCTGAAAAAAAGTGGTGAGACAGTTCACTGTAGTATATCTTGAGTAGGTAATTATATGTGTGTCTGTGTCTCATGTTGATGTGAAGTTAAGTATCCTAACAACCCAAACAATCAGTGAGGTTTAAGGTCAATACCATCATGGGGAACACAACAGCAGCAGCAGAGGCCTTGATGACCCAGAGCACCACAAGACAGGTGAGCTGCACCAGGGTGAAGATATGAACCTTCCACAGTGGCACGTAGCGTAGATAAATCAGATCAGGCTGGTGCTTGGCAGGCATGCCAAACAGCTTGATTCTGTCAAAGAACTACAGAGAAAAGGAGAGGAAAGAAGCTCAGTGAATTGCTGAGGGAGATTTTTTTAAAAAAAAAGCTAAGACAAGGGGGTGATGAGGAAAGGGGGGGGGATTCAATAAATTATTCAGAAAAGGAAACACATTATCAAAGGCTTCCATGGATTCTGAATTAAGATCAAAGGTTTGGCACTACAAGGGGAAAACTTATCTTAACTAATAGCTCATGACTGCTGTTCTGTTCTGAATATAAGCGTATGTTATCTTTTAAGACCAGCAGAACAGAGACTTACTTGAATGCCTTTTAGAGAGGAGACACCCATGTAGAGAAAGACTCCATACAGCACTGGCATAGGAATAAACTGTAAAGAGAAGAAGTGAAACGGCAGAGTATAAAAACAGTATAAAATATTTAACTTGCAGTACAGTGCAGTTCACCGGGATTCATTAAGTATGCAGACTTCTGAAAACATCTGCAACATATTAGACCCGAAAGCCATGAGTTATACATTTAGTTGACCTTCTCTTCTGTAGTGATTTACAATGAGGGCAATGAAAAAAGTGTTTTCCTTTCTATTATTCCAGTTTTTGCTTCATCTCACCTTGAGCACTGAGGTCATGAAAACTGAACAACCCATGAGGACAAAAATCATGAATCCAGTGACCCGCTGCTCACGGATGCCCAGAAACTTGGGCTGTTCTCCTGGAGCGGAGCAGCCAGATTCCACCTTCAGGCTGTTGACGTGGGAGATGGAGAGGACGGTTGCAGCCACAAACCACGGCAGGCCCATAATGGAGCAAATACCCAGCATTATCGCCACTATCAGCAAGTCCAAGTGATAGCCACAGCCTTTCTGTAGGATGCACGGAGAGACAAGAAAAACAGTTTGAAAGCTGTCGATGCAGTGATGTGCTTGCCCCTCAGAAGTAAAATAAAAACAGAATTACAGAAAACAAGGATAAGGAGCATAATCTAAATTGAGTCAAATGCGAAACCTTGAATTTTCAAGATGGGCTGACTTTATTTTTAATATGGGAGCACTGTGGAGCGCTGAGGCATAAAAATACCTCAGAAAAAAGCTGAAAGAACTAGTCAAAGCATTTCTGTGAGTTTAAGACAGCAGAAAAACAGAAAAAAGAAAATGTCAGATTCAACCATAATCAAGGGTGACAGATAGGGAGAGAGATGACTGATGAGAGATGAGTGAGCCACAGAAGATTAGAGCAGTGTACAGAGAGTGGAAGGGAGTGTTCAGATAGAAAGACAGCAGCTTCCTCAAAATTCTCTAATTATCATAATACATGACTTTAATTAAAACTTAATTCAAATGAATTAAATATGATTTTAGAATGATTCTGATTTGGGATGAAAAAGAAAAACAATGGCAATGGGTAATTTAGGTACAGTACACGATCATGTGTAACAACAATGAAAGAAGCACAGGTTTGACCTTGAGCTTGTGTTCTTTGCGGTTGATGATGACAGCAGTGATCTGTTGGTCCATAAAGATGAGGATGGTGCAGAGCAGGGCAGGAAGTGCTGCCACAAGCAGCGTCCACCAGGGATTTTCTCCTAAAGGGTCTATCAGCCAGCCTCGGTTCTTTGAAGTTGGCTGCAGGGAAAAGGCAGCGCACATTGAGTATATACAGCCTAAAAGAATTATTTGAGAATATTTGATGATGTGACATATTTTTTTAAGTACTAAATTCAGAACTTTGTTTACAATAGTAAACTTATTGTGGATATTTAATTTTAACATCTTTAACAGAGAGCATTTTCAGATTAAATCCTTGAAATGGCACATTACATTTGGATAAATGCTTACTGCGAGTCCCCTCCATGTCATTTGAACATCCATACATATAAATAGACAGATATGCTGGAATAGATGCCTACCTCAAAGCGGTCAGGGACATTGAGTTTAGGAGAGGGGATCCCCATTAGATAGTCCACCAACACCATGATCATGATGGTTATAAACACAGCAAAGTCACTGATAGTGGACCGCACCTACCGAACACACAGAAAAGAAACACCACAGGTATATTTATTAATCTATTTAATAGAGCAAGTGAGCAAGCGTTTTCTACTGTTTCTTTGTTGTTTCAAATTCATCCTCATACAAACAGACATGAATAGAAGCCCTTCTAGTACATTAGTCTTCATCTAGTCATTTACGGCTTGTCACTGTCAAGATCCACCAAAGTAATAATTACATTTGTGTCAACAGTAAAAGCATAACAATTCAGACAATACCAACACCTGCCTACACAGAACACCAAGTGATAACAGACTAGCTGGTACTATGTGGGAGGATGTGGGAAGATCTTTCTATACAGGAGACAGCTCCTGCATTTTAATAAGTGATCCAATGTAAACATTTACTTAGTGTGAGAGGCTTTTAGCTAGATCTACACACTATTGCATGCAGAGTTGTACAAAAAAAACTCTATTCAGATGTGAATTTACTGATATTCATATTTTAACCAGTAATATAAAACATTATCTGTCTTTTACATTATTAAAAACCAAAATACAGAATGCACATTAACAAAACTTTACATGCCAGGTGACTGACCTTGGTGGGGAAGTATCTCTCTGTTTTGAACTGCTTGAGGAAGGATGACAAGAAGAAGGTGGTGAAGAAGAGGATGATGGACCAGAAGAGAACATCTGGGATGTAGGGTCCATGGTTACTGCAGGCTGGACCCACAAACTCTCCATTGAGCGTTTTACACATCTAAAGAAAAAGAAGGAGTATTAGATTCATATTGTAACACTAATTTTGATAAGCTGTGCCAGTGCTTACAGAAGCAGCTTTTTTGGCAGACTAGTAAGTTGTTGCATTAGTATTTATGTATCTGACTAAATCTGTATGAATCAGTGAGTGAGTGTGAGGATATTGGCTGATGATGTGGGTTTCCTTTACACATCCTTTAAATACTAGTGCAGTGTCCTCTCGTCTCTCTCATGGTAGGGTCGTACAGCTCCGCCTGTGGTCGATTGGTTGAACGTTTGTTGAGATATGTGAAGGACAAACATGCATATATATGGACAGAGATTCCTTTATAGTTATAGTAGTACAGTGCCCATTCAAAATGTGCCTGTTTGGAATGGGCTGATTTCTCAACACGTAGAGAGAGCAGTGCCTGTCCCCTTAACACCTCCAGGCAGACTGTTGGTACATGCTACAATTTACCAATGCTCCCTAAACGTCTCACATGCAGGCTATCGGTAGATGCTACAATTTACCAATGCTCCCTAAACGTCTCACATGCAGGCTATCGGTAGATGCTACAATTTACCAATGCTCCCTAAACGCCTAACATGCAGACTATTGGTAGACACTACTATTTGCCTATGTTCCCAAAGTACCTTACATACAGACTATAGGGAGACTACAATTTTGAGCTGAGCTGAAGTTGATCGGATGAACTGCAGTACCTGTTCAAAATGTGCTTGAGACATCCTGCACCATGTCTTGAACATACATACCAAGTTTGCATGAGGAATGGGAATAGTAGAGCTTAACTCTCTGAACTTTTTCAATTCATTCTCTGTGGTAGTTCTTATCACTACTGATGTAATCCCCCCTCCGACCACAATGTGGGTTGCGATGGCAGAGTGGCGCTGTACATATTTCAACTTGTTGACTCCATGGGCAGAAGAAGAAGCATAAGCAACATTGTTTATGAAGTATTTTTATATATTTCTCAAGAACCCCTCATCCAAACAACTTCACACTCGACATTGCACTTCCTTGGGTCCTCAACAATACACCTGCTGAGTGTGAAGTCGATCGGATGAACGGTTATCGAGATACGCGAAGGACACACATACATACATACAGATACAGAGATTCCTCCCTTTAGTAGAGAGAGATGACTGTGGGTGTAATTACTGCCTATCACACTGGATGTCACTGTGTGCCAGCCTCACCGAAACATTGAGCTGGCTCCATGGGATGGAGTCTGGGCTGTATCCTGTCTCGTTCCACTTCTGCTTGATCTGATCCGTGGCATTGACTGGTTGAGAGCACTGACACCTGGGGACAAGAGAATAAATGCTAAGCAGTATGTATTTAATTATGTATCCTGATCTTAAGAGAATTAGGTTAATTTTAAAGTGAATGTAAAACACAACCTGAAGCAAATCTGCTAGCATCAGTTGTTTTAGATTTGTTTCATGCAAGGTGGGGAGAAATCTGCTGGGAGTTCCTCAAGCCACTATAATTATTGTCTTTACCAATGAAAGCAGTGTGTTCTTAATGGGAGCTATTAATGTGTATGATATATGATTAGATGCAACCCTTTGACATGACATCATAACAATGTATTTAAAAAGGGGTGTGATAGCTCTGACTGACTTATCAATGCTTATCTGATAAAATAAAAAAGTATACATATATATTATTACTAAAGAATGATTTTATTGGTTTAAATTTAGTATTGAATGAATAAATATTCATAATTATTGTTGATACCTTGATATCAATGTGCTGAATAATCAACAGTTAAAGATGGTGCTTCTGGGCTTGTGCAAAAACTTGGAAATGTATTGTTTTGTTGGCCTCCAGAAAAGGTTGAATCCAAATCTTGGCTCTTTGCTGAATTCTAATGTAATCTAATTTGCTTTTGGACAAGAGACAAATTATTGCACGTTTAAAGGTCCAAACAGTAATTCACTGATTCCCCCAGGAAACTCGTTAATGGAGGGAATCAGCTCTGCCTGAAATAATACTGGTGATCTAGGAATTTAAATTTGTTCCACTAACTCTTCTAAGTCCCTTTAAATAAGAGCTTCAGCAAAAATAAATAAATAATAAGTGGAATCTCAGTACTTACGAATACAATGTCAGGTTGTCCAAGTTGTTGTGGATGTTGACAGGGAAGTGTTCTCCCAGGTGAAAGAGCTTCTCTAGAGCCTCATAGATGAAGATGATGCAGATGAGTGCAGCAAAGGCCTCCTCTGTGAACCGGGTGATATAGCAGACCAGGGAGCTAGCATCTGTGGCCACCAGGATAATACACAGGAAGGCTGTCCACAAACCGATGCTGGTCCGCAGCGACAGGTAGGACAGGCTGTAGTCACTGGGAAGGTGAGAAAAAGTAGACATGGAGGAGAGGAGATGGAGGTAGATGCATCAACCTGTACATGCACATTAGGGCTCATTAGACTACTAGAGACCAAAAGAATGTATTAAAATACAAAATACTGTATACTATGTGAACTATTTAGACTATTTTGAATATCGTATCATGTCACAGCAAAAATAAACTTGCTTTAAAGGGGATCTATTATGCTCATTTCCAGCTCTATATTTTTATTCTGGGACTCTACTAGAGTAGCGTTGCACAATTCACATTCAAAAAAACTCCTTATTTATACTGGCCCATTATGCAGCCCCTCAGTTCAGCCTCTGTCTGAAACAGGCCGTTTTAGCTCCTGTCTCTTTAAGGCCCCCCTCACAATGTGCCCACTCTGTTCTGATTGGCCAGCTTCAGGAAGCCTCACGAGGGGCAGCATATATCAGATTTGTGTTAAGTTACTGCTGATGAAAACCCAACATTTCCTGCTTTATTGCTTCATATTAAAAGATTTTAAACGGCTAAATATTGTGAAGAATTCAGCTGCACTATTCTTCAATAAAAGAGGCTGAAACACAAGATATGGAGATAATTGGAGCTCTTTCTTCATGGCTCAGTTACAAATAATGCAGGAAGGAATAGTACAAGCAGACAGCCACAATGAAATGTTTGATGAAGAGCTGCAGATGCTGCTTAGGATATTGAGTTCTACGGTCTCGTCGCTTGCGAAAATAACAACGGCTACCCTTGGCCGGAAATCCCGGAGAAACAAAGATGCAGGGGCGGTTACAATGTCAATGAATCCCCAACTGACGTAAGAGGAGGCATCAAATCTGATTGGCTTGTTGAATCACATGAGTTCAAAGCAAGCAAGCCCACACCAAACTGACTGGATGGTCTTGTTCCACAGTTTGTGTGTTAGTGGGCACATAGAGACCCAAATATATATGCACAAGCAATGAAAAAGTGAATTTTTCATAATAACTTACCTGCAAAACTTGAAGAGGATCTTCTCAAACACTAAAACGGGCCCTGTGCTGCCAAGAATAGTGAGGGGCTGGCCTGCGGAGAGGGAGTATGCCACTCCTGTCAGTGATGCCCCAAATAGAGACTCTATGGCACTCTGTAGACAGAGAGGAGAGGGAGGGAGTGAGGGAATGAGAAAGGGAGAATAGGGAAGGTGAAACCACACAGAGGAGGATAGAAAGGGTAAGGCTGAAGGAGAAAAGAGAAAGATGAGGAAGAAGACACCCCCGACCAGAACACAGAGAGTTTTGATTAAACAGACATTCTGGGTTGCTTCTGAGAGGCCAGATAAACTATTCAAATGTTTCCACCCTGCTGACTTGTCCGAAGTCATATCTCTGTGTAGCCCTTGTGTTTTGAGTTTACTCAGACACATCACACACACCAGAACACAGTCTGCACCTATGCCAACAGTCCTTGGCCTACTAAGGGCATCTGGGTATCAAGCAGAGAAAGACAGACAGAGAGAGGGAGCAACAAAAAGAGAGACACTATGTAGAATAGTTTGCAGTGTGAAAACAGGGAAGACTGAATAATCATCACAACATATTTTTGACAGTGAATTAAGACCTCACAGTACAACATCTACACAAATGAGTATGTACTAGGACAGTAACTGGGTAAAAACTTACGGTGACACTTCTTGACACAGTAAATGACCTGTTTTACATGACATGATAGAATAGGGAAGACAGAAAACGTGTTTCTTATTTGAGAGATAGATTAGTGATGGGTATGACAGAGATGGACTGTATGCAGATCATCACATCTGCATCCCTCATATTGTGTATGAAATTTTCAAAGTTTTAAATGTCATGTTAGAAACCACTGGTGTTGATAACAGTGGTTGGGGGAAACATCTTAAGAGTAGGTTATATGAGATCACAAGAAACACAAAATAATTTCTATACTCACATTTGACAGTGAAATGGTATTATGCCCTGTATAGTTCATTTCATACAACACAGCACTACCAGGGATTAGGGGTTTGATTCCCACCGGGCTAATGAAAAGCATGAGTACTGACTTTTAAGAGCTAATCTGTCGGACTCACTATGTTGCCTTTCGTTGCCTCCCCAAGCAGACCTCCGAATGTGATGACAGGGGACATGCAGGCGCAATAGAGGAAGAGGATGGAGGCTAGACACTGCAGGCTAAAGGAGTCTTTGATGTCACTCCAGTAAAAGGGAATCTTCCTCTTGATGTCCGCGATCAGACCTCCAAATATCCTGGAAGAGGAGAGAGATAGATTTTAATTGGAGCTGAATCAATTAGTCTATTAAATGAAAAAAAAAGGAATAGCCATTTAAATAATTGATTAATCGTAAACAAGCAATATAAATGTTGTGCTTTTTTTCCTCAGTTTTCTGTCAATTTAGAGATGGAATGATTAATTGGGAAATTAACAGATTAAGCGATAAGGCAGATAATCATTAGTTGCAGCACTAATTTTAATGTTTGAACTTTTAAGTAGTAGTGCACAATAACATTACAGAAGGAATATGGCATAGGCACTTTTGATTTAATTTATTAATAAATAAATGAGTTAATTAAGAAAATGAGAAGAGTCAAGTGGGCACATAATCTAGTGTCACATAAACTTCATTAATATGAAGCCAGAAATTTAACTGAGATATTTCAACAATCTACAACACTTTTAAAAACAGTGAAAAGGCAAAAGACGTCCAGGTTATAGACACTTTAAGTAAACATTTATTATATCTCTGATTCACTTGAATTAGAGACCAGAGTGGTCTGACTGGTCTCTACTATAACCCTGTGAAATGCCCTTCTCACTATGTGTTAATAATTCAATACATTAATCCTCTGCTTGTTCTTTTTATAGTTGCAGTCATTTCAATTGCAGTGTTGATGCCATTTTTACACAGTTAATTGGTAAAGATTACATCTAGGTTTTAAGTTACTTGCTTGAATAAAATCTGCTGTGTTAGGAAGGCAGCAAATATTGACACTGGTAGTGTACCAAATGTGTATGAGTCATGAGACTGAATGGCATGTTTTTTGTGCTTGCAACTGTGTATCTTAATAACATCCAACCTCAAACCTACAATAGGTGGTACTGTCATAACATTGAATTCATTTTTTGTAAACAGGGGGAGATTTTGTCCTTATGCACATTCAGAATCTCTCCCAGTTTTGCTCTCTCTTTCTGAGTCTCTTTCCTGCCTTTGAGAGATTCTATTTTTTTAAATCCATTTCTCACCTTGTATATCTTTCTTTGCTTTCTCTGACACCTGTTCAATTGCTCGGCTGTGAGGTCTCCTTTCATTTTCTTTTCTCCCACACCTCTGGAATAACTTATATTGCCTGCCTCCACAACCCCCACTGTCTCTTTTTTATAGCCACTGTTTCCGATAACTTTCTGTACATTGGCTCCTTGCACTTCCTTACACTCTGTCCCCCAGTTGCTGCCTCATAGCATAAGCCTTTTATAGTAGTGGTGAAAGGGAGAGTGAATCTGTAAATAATACAGTGCCTCTCAACTGAACGTGTATGTGTGTAAAGTGTGTGTGTCTGTCTGAGGTTTCAAATAAACACATTCTCTGCTGTGTGGCCTGGGCTCTAGAGACTCAGCATTAGCAATCCATAAATGTCAGCATCTGCGGTCCATAGACATCATCACATAGTAGTGCTGAGCTACTCAAATACAGAAATAGCTTTTACTGAACACTTTTTGGTTACAGAACAAATGTCTATTGTTGTATGTAGTTTTTTGTTAAACATCTTTTGATGATGCCTTGTATTTCATGTCATCTTCCTTGTTGTACAAAGATTTTAAAGAATTTGCAGCGAGGACAATCTCACTATTGTTACCACAAATAAGACTATATATTATAGGGAAAAAATGAGCTCCTTAGACAGATGAGCTTTCTCTTGTGAACAAGAGGCACTTGAGCTTCCTAATTCCCCAGCATAATCAACATAATATATTAAACATGTCTACATGCTCTAATGAGGTTGTTAATTCAACTAGGATACACTTTAATTATCACATATTTATTTGCCAAAATATTTGCTAACACAAGTGATATTTAAAAAATGTACTCTGTAGTAAATCAGGCCCATTTGCATTAGAAATTCTAATCTAAAGTCCTTGCTATGCTGAGAAAAGGTGCTGTACTCGCCTCCCAGTCCTCTGCAGCTCAGGTCCTCCATGATGGTCGTCATCCTTTTCCAGCTCTCCAGCTGGAGATGCAGTACCATTGGGCTGGGATGGCCTCTTCCTCTTCAGCTGCAGGAGGACATTTATAAATAATATATTTCCACGCATTTCCACCAACATGCTGTCGTGCTGCTCAAGTCCATAAGGGGGCACTCTCAGTGTGATTATAATGGTATGGAGTACAGTATGATATACAGAAATACACACCAAAGAATAGTCCATGAAAACTTGAAGAGGTTGCAGTTTATGAAATTAAAAGTACACAGAGCATAGGTATACCTTAACTCACACAAACTCAACAAGTCAGTAAGTACACTTTACACAGCATATGACAGAGATAAACACTCACCTGAGATGGGACATTCTTGGGGGGCTCAATCCGGATCGTGGGATCCCATTCTCCAGGAGGCAGGACAGTCACTTGATCAAGAAACTCATCTATCCCAGAGAGGAGATCCGTTCTGTCTTTCGCCTTGTATGCCACATCATGGAAAATCTACATAATGAATAATATTTGTTGTTGATAAGTTGTTAAAACGCCTCAATAACATGCTAATTTGTTCACAGCAAGACCAAATTCACAGCATGTTCAAGAGAGTGAAATGTCCAGTCGAGCATGCATCTCAAATCCAAAAAAATCCAAACTACTACAAACTACTACTAAGATTTTCTTTGATACAGCTTAAAGACTATACAAGCTGAAATAACAAATTATTATTAAAAGCTGTGTGCATGGTATATCATCCATATTTCCTTCTCTCACTTCATCTGTCATCAGAGTGGCCATGGATCTGCCAATCTCATGGTACTGAGGCCCCTTGCCATGAGGACCCAAAAGCAGGAAAAGAAACCTTTGGACAAGACACACAAAAATGAATCATGAGTAACACTATCACTTATCACTTAAATGTATCCTGTGGAGGTTTCTTGTGTTTTATTTCTTCTTCATTAAATGTTGTCAAAAATACTTTAAACTCTGTTTCTTCTTCATAAAACATTCTTCCCTACCTTTTCTGGTTAATTGCTACATTTGCTGACAGTAATGTAATGTGTATCATATTTCCAGTGTGCACCTACTACACAGTAAGGCCAAGCTTTTGTCACATCACACAGCATGTGTTATAGATGAGCAAAGTTACGTCCCCATTTTTCCAAGCAACAATTTTGTTTTCTGGCCTCACAGGGCTACTAGCACAGCTATAGACTCTTTTTCTTTTTTCTTTATACTGTAGAATACAGACTGAGTTTTGTACAATCTCAGTAGATCTCCAAGTTACTTTAGTCCCATGTGACTTGGGCTTTTACAAATTAATTTGTCAGTTTGCTTTAAATTGCAGCTACAGTATAATACATAGTGGAAGTAGGCCACTTTTTTCTGAATATCTGATTTTTGGAATCAAAGTCTTTATCATAATATTATTAAACTCTTGGTTATCATAGTACCTCGTGGGCACTGGCACCTCAGTGAGGCCAGTGATAAGGACTGCAGGGGACAGTCGAACAAAGGCTATTATAGGCTTCTCCAGGAAGTCCACTTCCCCCACCAGCACATTGGAAGCCTCAGCGCCTGGAGGGATCTTCTTCATGAAATTCATGTCCACCTGAAACCAATGGAACCAATGGAATTTAGGATTCAGATATATTCAGTTGTGAGAAAGAATGAGAGAACAGATTCCAAGGACACACATGCACAAAGCGATGAAGACATGTGAATGTAAGGGATGGCAGCAAGTTGTTGGAATGCTATGATAATAATGAAAAATAAGGAAAGTTAGCAGCTATGTAAACAACTACATAGTACTGAGCAAAGATTGTCCATTGCTATGATGCATTTCTTATCATGTTCCTGAATAAATATCTCTTGTGTGCAATGCTAAATACAGATCTGAGCATGGCAACACTTTCTTTATCGCTGTGTAGAAGATGATTTTCTTCATCCCTCTTTTGTATACTCTGACTCATATAAACACTGCACCTTGGATGGTTTTATAGTGATAACTACTGATGGCGGCCTGCCATTTTATTTAATGGATGAGGAACAAAACGGTAAGATGGATGGAGGCCATGCGAGGGAGGAAATTTTCCAAACTAACCAAAGTTACATAACTAAATAAGACTTTTACTTTGATGATTAATTCTTAGTCCATTACACGTGGAACAATGATTGCAGATGCCTCTTACTGAGCCCAAGAAGGAAAGAGCCGATGGGTATGTGATGTTGGCTCTCATAGAGGCAGCTTTCAACACAGGCCACTGAAATGTCTGTGGAGGTCCAGAAACTGAGGAAAAACACTGATGAACTCATGGGCTCCTCCACCATGATGGACTGTTTCTGTGCTCAGTACTGTGGTTAGGTTACCTTGCTGAAGTCGACACTGCTGCTTTCTCTACTGACCCCTGCTTTAGAAGGCCTCCTCTCCATTGCCTTGTTACCATCCAGGTTGTTTGGTACAGAGTTCGGAGACACCAGTGGTCCTGGGAGAGGGGGAGGGGAGACAAAGTGGTGTGAGTCCTTGGGAGGCTAAGACTGGTCAAGAGCAGCTGTGTGGTTCACCATGAAATGCCATTTGTGATGCAATCATTAAATGCCCCTTGTCTTTCATTCTTCTCTCTACTCAGATTTCAATTTTGAAGAAGTGGAAAATTAAACAAATAAGTTCTAGGCTGTTTTACGGCATGGGCTGAACAAAAGGGAGGCAATTTCACATGCATTTTTGGTCAGTGGTAAGCTCTTAGCAAACAAACCTGATACACAATCCTGAAAACATGCCGCTGCCCACACAAGTTTGTGATGCAGTGCAACAGGTTAAAAAGTGTTCTGTTTAAGTGTGATATTTACATTCTGCTTTGCTGATTAAATAGGAAAATGAACCACTGTATCAGCTCTGAATGAATGAATAATTTTATCTTGCATATTTCTTTACATTTGAATAGGATGAAAAGCAACTCTGGTACAACAGAGTTTCCATTGTATGTGGTGGTGAATTGCACTCCTGTGCCACTCCAAGTCAAAATCATCACCTTTTAGATCGCTAATGTAAAAATACAGTACTAGTGTTTAACAGGCACCAGAGTTAAGACCAAGTTTTTTAGAATGAAAGTTCCACATACAGGTGATCAGGCTGACAAACATTTCAAATTTCTAGCTGCAAATGAAAGGATTACTTCAACAACTACAACCATTACTTGCTAAATGTGATGATTTGGTTACAGATCTGCAAGACTGTGATCACTCTCCACAGGGAAGATGTATATTTCACAAAACATTCTTTTACTGATTGCTCCTTGTCTGTCGAGCTCATTTCCCTGGTGCTTGAGTCAGTCCTGCTGTGCTTGAATTCATGTAAGCTTTGAGCTAAAGGAGAGTGAGTGTGTTTGATATGCCTGACAGTTCACCTTCTCCAGACTTCAGCACCTTCATGTGTTGAAGCTACAGTATTTTTGTGCATAATTGGCTGCACACTTCAACATTGCTTATGCGACGTGAGCCATACCAGATACAGGAAACGCTAGCACTTGAGGTGACATGAGGGTGGGAGATGAAATGAGGGAGCAATGTAATTGAGTCAAAGAATAGCATATGCATACTATTCTCTGCAATTCTGAAGTAACACTTCTTTTACCAGGTATTTCTTATTTCCATTCATCTACATCAACACATTTCTTAATTTTTTTTTTGCAGTCATTCGAAATAAATTAGTACAACCTTAAGCCAAGTCAAAATTACAATGTGCCATATCTGCAGGCATGTGATCTGTCCAGTGATCCATACCCTTGAACTATACCCTGAAGTAACCCCCAATGGATGCTGGGTAGCTGTGACCGGTGAACAGGAGCATGATTGCTCACATACCCAACAAAGCCTCTTGGAATAAGGGAGGGATTAGCTTAGGTTGCATCCGCCAACACACTTCATTCAGGAAGGCTAAGCCCTGGAATGCTCACCCATACCAGCCTTTTAAACAGTGGCGTCACAGCGCAAGCTCATTCGTATGCAAAAGTGTAAAATAATAACTGAAATTGTACAAATTTTCTGTCTCTTATGTAACACTGGTAGCACTAGGTGTTTCTTGGGAAATTTGTAAAGAAAAAAGATGCACCTGGATTTTTATATTGTATCTTTGCAGTAACTTTACATCGCTATGTGCTTCTTTGCTGTATTATCAATGTATTGACTTTGGTTAAGTGCTGGTAATCCACAGTTATTTGCACAGTTTGTGTTATAATGCGTGAAGACTCAGAGATTACAAACAGTTGTATACATACAGTGATTATATAATGACACTGGGTTACCATGAGCTGAGATGCCTATAATAAATCAAAGTGACCATTGGTAGTCAAGTTAAAGGTACCCTGTGGAGTTTCTGACCTCTAGTAGCGCTATGGAGCAGTTTTTTATGACGGTGGCACAATGAACAGTCCGCAAATGGTCTCCCACTATTTTAATGATCTACAGGTGGCTGTAATGAGCCAAAAAATGCAGCAAAGAGGAAGGTAGGGAAGAGGAAGACTGCAAACTACTAAACATGGATGTAAATACTATAGGATTTAAAATACTGAAAAAGTCAGCTTTGCAAATGTTTTATGAGGGGGGGAATGCATTCAGTGCTTTTGTTAGACTTCAAGGATACACACAATAAGTTTTGGTGAATATCACTCAATGCCACCAATGATTTCCTGCATGCCCTGTGCACAGGTATTTTACCCATGAAAACATATTTTATCCTTTATCTATTATCCAGGCTATTTATACCTATACATACCATCAGTAGATTGTATGTATAGGTATAAATAACCTGGGTAGATGGCATAGCCATCGGTAGATAGCATGTATAAGTATAAATAGCATGTACAGGTATAAATAGCCTGTGGTAAACTCAGTGCCGTTACAATATAGCACATGCTATGAAAAACATCAAGAACAACTATATCGTTCCACTGCTGACTATAATTATTTGTGACCTGTAAGACAGACTGTAATTGGCATTCAGACAAATTACTGTGAGTGATTTAGGGCATTTCACTGTCTAACACTATATCTATTTTAAGCTAACTTTGTACAACATTTTTACAACCTACAGTGTTCACCAAAGTACATTTATTAGAATGTAATAATTAGGACTTGAAACCCCCCTCTGAATAACCCACACACTAATGTCACGACGCTTTCCTCTTGTGAAATAGTGTATATTTTCCTAGAAGGGGGTACAATTACATAAGCTTGTCAGCTATAATAAGACCACCCTTTCACACAACCTTTGAGATTCAGCTCCAACCAAGTGATCACTTGTTTTAATGACCCATACTCTGAAATGGAGCCATTCCAGGAGTGAGACAAGCACAGACACACATGCACGCACACATTCTAATAATACATTGACTAGGCTTGGTTTGGGAAGAACAAAAAGTCACTGTAGGTGCCAATATGGGTCCTCACCAACACACCCATCCTGGTCTCACACTTATATTTAGCCGGGTTGCTGGCACATGCTGCCCTCACTAGATTCTTAATCGGGTAAAAGAATGTTTATACTTAGAAATTGGTGAGGAGGAAGGGCATGGGTGCCAAAAGGATGCCAGGGGAAAAAACAAAAGTTGCATGACATGTATATTTGTGAGTACTCAAAATGGAACAGTCATCAGGGGATAAAACATGTTGCAGCTAAAAAGATTAAGTACTTATAATGTCACTCTCTACAACAAACACGCTAAAAAAACCTTAAGGACTTCATCACAGCTAGGGATGTCCCAAAGCTTATCAGCGAGTAGATCAGTATCATAGACTACATTTCACATTGATTGATATCAGCAATTAAAAGTCTAATTCACTTTCGATCTTTTATTATAACAGATTGTACTCTGAATATGTAACCTATCCAAAAGTGCCTCGATGCACTCTGCTAGAACAGAAAGAAACCCATTCCAGCAGCAAGAAAAATAAACAGCAGCCAGTCGTTCCAATTAATGATAACCACATTGAGATCGAGTTTCAGAAGGTAAAACCAAAACAGCTTTGAATTAGAAAAATAGTCTTGCTGCCCCATAAAAGCAACATTTTGCAGATGTGGTGCACCTCACCTCACGTCATTTCAACATTCTGTAAGCTGTACAAATCCTTTGTAAAGCTTATTGCTACAACAGATCCATACAGACACTCCTCTCTATTATACAAAACACTACAGGACACAATTCAAATTTTTATGGGTAACAATTAAATGACAGCTGTATTTCAAGTTTTCTTTATGAGGACATGCAACTGTCCAATCTAAATCCAACTTGTATAAAAAGTGTGAGGTGCAACTGTATTATGTAGCTGTAAATTAAATAACATCAGTAGACACTAAAGATTAAATGATTCGGATTCATAAGCTAAAAAGAAACATGGGACATCCCTATTAGCATGAAAAACCTTGATGGAGAAGAGTGAGATGGGGTAAATAAGATAGACACAGCAATAAAACATCACAGGACACATGATGCAGTGTGGGAGAAAGACCAGACAGACCAAAAAATTTTGGAGGGCAGCCATGAGACCACAATGCAAAAGGTGTGAACAGAAATGTGGTCAAGCAAGGCAAAGACACTGAAGAATGTCTCGAAAATATGTAGGGAGACAGAGTATAAAAGGTCTATGCAGTGTGAAGAATGGGTCAGTGGAATAGTTAGAAAGTTAAGAGAGGGAAAGGGAAGCAAGAATCATGAGGGGAAAAGGAGAGTGGTGTCAAAAACATTGTGGGAACAGCGTCTTTGACTAGAGTGAGCCTTGCTGTGGGTTATTGATGAGATGGCCACAGGATTGGAAGTTGACAGGAAGCAGAGCTTTCATGCTAGTGCTAGTGTTCTCTGTTCAAGCCGTGACTCACACTGGCAGGCTACACAGATATTTGCCTTCTAAGGGCAGCAGCTCGAGGCCCTGGGATGCCGAGGATGCTCGCCGGCTGAACTGTTGTGATGCTGCCTCTTCCTCTGCAGAGTTAGGTGGGTCGTCATCCTCGGGAGGCGATACCACCACCTCTGGGATGCCTAGAGGGCCGGGGCCTGCCCCATGGGTGCGTGGGGGGCTCTGGGAGGAGCGCCTGAAGGATGCAGGGGTATTTTGAGGGGTGGCGAGGGGTGAGGGGCCTGGGGAGGGCCCAGTGTTGGAGGAAGAAGAGGGCAGGAGATGGTTGAGCAGGATGGAGACTTTGGATTCTCGTCTCTGTGACAGGTTGGAGACAGATGAGGGTGCCCCTGGCTTTTGGAGAGAGAGACGTGAAGAGGACAACCCCTCTCCTAACAGAGGAGACAATGGCAAAAAAGGGAAATAAGGGAGAGAGAGAGAAGGAGGGAAAGGAGAAGGAGGAAGAGGAAAGAGGGATGGAGCAGAAAGGAAAATTACATGAAGTAGGAGTACATCACAGGGATGGTATCTGGAGGAGACACAGCCAGAAAGGGTGAGCAGCAAGAGCATGGCAGAGGTGTTATTTGAGATTCATGCTTGCATAAACGTGAGCAAAAAGCATGATTGTGTGCAGAAGACAATAAGAATGATTCAGTGAGGCATGTAGGAGGATCCGCAAGGGCCAAACAACTTGTCTCATTCAACCTCAAACAAAACAATCACGCAACATGACTGAGGTAAGGCGAAACTCAGTTCAGCTTGCATGCAGGAGTGGATGAGTTAGCACGATGTCAGTGCACTGTGCTCTACCACGACAGACCAGTCATAAATCCTACACAGTAGATACTCATTTAGTACATGAAATACATCTTTCATATTGCTATTACTATCACCAACAATCATAAAATATCATTTTGACCTTTTAAATTTGCATTTCAGGTGTAATGACATGAAAATGCAAGCCCATCAAGAACCACAGGCAGAGAAGTGAAGAACATCATATTTCTGTCATTTTTAAAACCTCAAGCTGGCATTCAAGATCTGAAAATGCACACATATATTAACACCACTGCGGCCATGCCCAGTCAAAAAAAAAACACACAATGCTGACTCCAGGTGCAGGTAAAGCATCATTTCCTGAATATCACCCTAAGGAGTGAAAACAGTCATTATTTCAAACCCAAAGCCAGGCCAGCCATAGACGTTAGCACAATCCTTAGCACCCAGATTTCTCTTTCACTAAGGGGGCCAATTATTTCAATAGAGATCATTCTAGTTTCTACTCACTTTTACCATCCACCTTCTACGCTGGCATTGAAGAATTTGAACATTGGATCTTTAGAAATAATTCCCCAAATGGTGGAAAATGTGGATGAAAAAGAAATGCGAGTGGACCATAGGATCTCACCGTTTCTTTCAAGCAAGAGTGGGTCAGAGTGTTTCTTGCCTATGTCAGCGATGGAGCGCACCAGAGGGATGCGATTGCTGAGCTTTCTCTCATTCTGGTGGTGGTGTTTCTTCAGCATGGCTTCTCGCACCTTGTCGCGCAGGTCCTCCTTCAGCTGGCCCGATGCCACCATGCTGTCTATCAGCATGTCTGAGTCATACAAACACAGGAGCAGGGATACAAACACCGTAAATATAGTAAAGCTGAAACATAGTAAAGCTGAAAACACATTGCTGCAAAGGTGCCATGGCGCATCATATGATGCGCGTCAAGTGCCGCCCCTAGCACCGATAGGAAATGTTGTGCTGCAGTGTGTCAATATAGTGGTTACCTGGATGTAACTCCAGTTCTATGTGTACAGCACCAGACAATGAAATGCTGTGGGTGAGTTGTCCATTGTAGTTGAATATTTTTGATAAATAACTTGAAAAAATAATCTGAACCGTGAGATCATGTTTTGAAAGCAGCAGATCAACCAACAATTAATTCATTTTTGTCTTGTAGATACAGGCACAAGCTGTGGCTCAGGAGGTAGAGCAGTTCGTCCACTAATCGGAAGATGGGCGGTTCAATTCCCGGCTCCTCCAGTCCACATGTCAATGTGTCCTAGGGCAAGATACTTAACCCCAAATTGCTCCTGATAGCTGTGCCATCAGTGTGAGAATGTGTGTGAATGATTAGATTTCTTCTGATGGGCAGGTTGGGACCTTGCATGGTAGCCCCTGTACCCATTCAGCGAATGAATGTGTGTGAATGGGTGAATGTGATTTGTAGTGTAAAAGCGCTTTGAGTGGTCAGAAGACTAGAAAGGTGCTATACAAGTACAGTCCATTTACCATTTACAAGTGTAATGGTTAAAACTACGGTGAAAAACAAGCACCAAACTAGTAAATAATGTCTGTAGTCAATTGTATTATTGTATTGAAGTACAAAACAGCCTTTTCTCTGGAAAAAAATGCATTTTTTTCCAGGGGCAGCGAGGCTGGAAATAGGACAGTGGTGTGAAGTGTCACAGGTGCAGCACACGCCTAGCCACTGCTGGTGTGGGGGTTGTACACAGAAAATAATAGGGGCGGCTGTTTTGACGCGCACCATTTGGCGGCAGTGTTTTGGCTTTAAGAAAAATAATTGGGGCAAAATTATATTACCTGAGTAATAAATAATTATCTGCTTTATCCATGTCATGCTTTTCACTACAATGCTTCTTAAGAAATACAGTACAAATGGAATGAAAATAAGATGTCTTTAAAAGGACTGTAAGCTTTACCGGCAATTTCCTCTATACTGTTGGCCCTCATATCCAGCATGACTGTGCCGTTGAGTATGCAGCTACGTAGTTCAAATAAACTGTGTAGAGACAGTGTAGCCACATAAGGCTTACTCCACCTCTCTCCACCATCTTCCACATCCTCCTCGAACTTGAGCCATCTGTAGATAAACATCAAGACAATACACACACACAAACACACACACAGATCAAAATGCTTTCATTGAACCACATATTGTAATTAACATGGAAATAAAATATGAATTGCATTATAGTTCAAAGACATCTCACTCCTTCTCATATGGCCCAGCTGCATTGTAACTCATACAAATTAAAATCTCGCTTTTCAGAGCGGATAATGAAGCACTGCAAACTGCGTGACTCATATTCCAAATCTGTCCCTTCGGTGAACACAAGTTTTATCGGTGAGGGACAATTTTGAAATGCCAGCCAAGTCACAATTACATTTTCAAACTCCAAGTTCTCAGTAAAATGACCCTGTTGATGTTGTTAATTTGTGACCTAAGGTTGGTATGAGCCTGGTCTGTGTATCTTGGTGTTTTCCAATAGAAGGTGGCTTGAAAAAAATCAAGTTTTGGGATCGCTGCAGATTTTGAGGGCTACATCACAGAGCAACAAAGCCAAATGCAAGTCTCTCCAGATAACTAGACAGTATTTTAATCATGTGGATAAAATACCAAATTATGGAAAAGTAAATCTCCAATAGACTCTTCCCTTAAAAATTAGGTGTAGCCATAGGATCCCAATACCTAATCATGGCTTCCAGTTTACCCCTAATCAGGTTATTCTATAGTATGATTATTTTGAAAAGCTACCACACAAATTCTTAAAAAAAAAAATCACACAAAATAATATTCATAAAAAAGCCAAAAGATTAATGACACGCTGTATTGTCTTTGTGGTTGTCATCATGCTGTTCACCCCTTCAAATGTTTTCTGACCTGGCAGTCTCCTTCCACTCAGTGGCACTGCCATCTCTGAAAGAGAGCTCGTCCAGCTCAGTGAAGAGGTCGTGGGGGACATGCTCCAGGTCATCGTCCTCTGTGCCCAAGATGAACTGCACCCGTTGGGATGGTGTGTCTGGACAAAGAGTGAGGAAAGGCCAAATGTCATACAGTATTTACAGGGATTACAATTATCTCATACATGCATGTATGCTTTGATTTCCACCTTCTGGTACAAATAAACCATGCTTAGTATGAGCTGCCCCTGAAGTAAAATTCCTCAGAGCACATTCAGATAGAGGAAGCTTGAGGAAAATATCTGCCCACAGAAACAGAGATAAAATAAGAGGAAATGGCACTAAGAAACAGAAACTTCACGACCAGTTTGATTGAATGTGGAAGAGAATTTGTGTGTGTACATGTATGAGTTTGTGGCCTGTCAGCACAGTTGCGCTAATTCCTTCTCAAGCTAGATAGGGTAAAGTAAGACCAGTATATAACTGTATCTGCTTTTCATTCTGCATCACAAAGAAAAACACATCTGCGGTCTTGATGCTGAGAAATCTTTTTAGGTGAAGTGCATGAGAGAAAATAATGAAAACTCGGATTCTTTTCAGCAATCTTCTTCTCATGTCTGATTGAATTAGAGGCTAGATATCAGGACATCTGGAACCAGACTGAAAAACGGAAACAGATATGGCAGATTACAAGACTGAACACCACAGGGAGGCAGAAATGGAATGACTGGAAGCGAAGAAGGAAGCGTTATTTTCCGTTAGCACATTGGTACACTGTGTGGTGTGCTGGTATGAATTACGCACATGTCAGTTCATTTCATATAGGTGCTGCCGCTGTAAACCATTATTACACACCTAAACCTGAACTAGGGCTGGGTGATATGGACAAAAGCAAATATCACAATATTTTTGGCCGAATACTTCAATATCAATATTGCGATAATATTGTAGGAATAACTACTGGTGCATTCACAAAATATTTACACAGTGAGATTTTTGATAAAATAATCATCAGTAATATGGATATAATGACTAAGAATGTAAAGGCAAACAAGAGAACAGCTAGAACAGTCCAGTGAGTTCAGAAAATTACATCACTTTACTGTAATGCAGCCTTAAAACCAGGAAAAGACAACACTCATGCCATATCACGATATTATGATATGCAAAATCTAAAATGATATCTAGTCTCATATCACGATATCGATATAATATCGATATATTGCGCGGCCCTACACTTACACAAAAATGTATATTCAATATATGGGATGTAAGAGAAAGGGAAAACCTGCCAACTCCTTTTCATCAACGATTTGCAAAAATAAAAAGGGACTGATTATCATCTGCCCTATTCAAATAGAAGATAGATTTGTGTAGTAATAGACGGACACCTAACAGCATGTGAGTCTCAATAATCTAGATTCCCACCCAACTCAGCAGCTATAGGGGATTTGTGCAGGTCTCTGCTCAAAATGTTTTAACGGCAGCATTAGGTCTAACTGTAAAGAGCAGACTGCTGTTTAAGAACATTTGTTTTATAAATCGTGATGTCCTCAGTGCCCTCAATGCTTGACATGACAACAACTGATAATGTTTTGGTGCTGTTGTCATAAAGCACAAGTTAATACGTCATAGACTTTGAGGCATTGTTTGGGTGCTTATGAGTCTTGCAGCTGACGTGGTGCTGAACACACAAGCGCATATGTCATCGCTTAAAATGTCATAGCCTTCAATCACTGTCAGAGACTAGATCCCAGTGGCCTTTAATGCCTTTTAGAGCTGAATGTTTTATTCAGAACTGTTTGAAAGGTGGAGAGACACAGCAGGCTTGAGCAAAGTGCTGCTCTAAACTAGCAATCTGTGCATTGTTAAGGGAGGGTTTGATTCCACACAACATAATATCATACTTGCGTCCCTTTCCTGTCACTCTTTTACCAACGAGGTTTGGCAGTAAACAGTAAAAAACCCATTACTCTTATTAACTTAAGCTTAGTAGCATTTCAAATCTACCAATCTAAGCATTGCATCACAGACTGGTAACACATACTGTATAACTAGCAATAAAACTATATGTAAGGAATTTCTGTAAAATACAAGCACCAGAATAATCCCACGAATAAAAATAAATTGAGAGGTACACAGAGTCAAGCTAGTTCTATCTATTATGGATTGCAAGGGTTTCTGCTTATTGTCTGAAGCGAGTCCTGTGAGTGTACGAATAAACATAGCTGAAGGCTCTCAAAAGTAAGATATGCAAGGCACAGTACTGCTCTGATAGAAAAAGAGTAGAAAGGGGTATTTTGAGAGAGAAAATGAAAAAAAAGAGTTGTGTGTGAGTTGTTTGAAACTAGGGGCATTAAAACATTTAGGCTTTGTGTTATATGTTAGGAACACAGTCCAACCATAAGAAGGGGATTCCCTGCCATCTTCCTTCCCCTCCTCAGTGTCTCTCTCTTTCTTCTTTCGGTGGTGTTTGTGTCCTCGGTGGCGATGCCTCCGCTTGCTCTCCCTTCCAAGAGGAACATGGACGCCTACGTAGACAGCTCTGTGACCTGGGGAAAAGAAAGGAAGAATACCAATTCAGACACCTTTCCTGCACTCACATACAAATTAAGGGGAAAATTAGGATACAATAGGAATGCAAGAATAGTATTTTGGAATAATACTAAAAGATAAAATAGCATAAAAGAAGAAATCACAATTAAGGTTATATCTTTACTATCATGATACAAACTGACTCAAAAATACCACTAAGTGGTGGTAAAGAGAAACATTTTAAAGAATTTCATGTTATTGGAAATAAAGCATGTTTTCTTATCATGTTGTTTGACAAAACAAATCAATACATATTTTGTATATAAAGGTCCATAACTGCTATATTTTTATATCATTCTGGACCTACACTGAAATCATGTTGTTTTCACGTTGTTCACAAATAAAGGCTCTGTAACATCTGATGGGTACAATCTTGACTATTTTTAAACAGCAAATTATGTTATTTCATTGCTCATCCACTAAATTCAGCACTGTGGACTTGTGCTTCCGCTAGCAACAAAAGCAAATAAACCAACAAAGTATTTATTACGGTAATTCAAATTTCTCCCAGAGGGCATGCCATAATATAAATGGAATTCCAAATTCAACAAATTAACTGCTACTGTACATTTTATAAATACTTAACATACATCATAAAACTGACTATTTAAACCTTTTAAAAACAGTAACACAGTCCCACAAATGGACAATCGTATACAGTACAACTAAAATAACATTGGAAAGAAGTTATTTGTCTTCTGAGTGGTCCAGATAACCTACAAGGAAGAAACCAGACTACAAAACCTGAACTTTTTCACCCCTCTGTTTTCCCCCAATATTTTATCAACTTCCCCTATTTATTGTTATTGCCACACAGGAACTCTGTTCTGAGATGCAAACGCCCTATTTTTGCCCTACATTCTCTGCCAATACTCATTTTTCTTAGATGAGTCACTTCTCTACAATTCAAGAGAGAACCCAGGAGGAATGAAACTGAGACGTGGCGCTCAGCGGAAGGCAGAAGCGACATACACATCGGTTGAGCAGATGGAGAGAAACAGACAGAGAAGGAGGAGAAGAGGATGAAATAGAAAAGACAGAAAATGAAAGGAGAGGGTGGAAAAAACTGACAGCTTAGCTAGACAGAAAGCAGAGGACTCAAGTGGTCTCATAAAAGCAGAGAATGGTATAAATGGAGATATTATTGAATGGAGGATGGAAAATATGAAGTGGTGGACCCACATAAAGACCGAGCAGTGAGCTGGAGGGGGATGATAGAGAGACAAGAAAGGAGATATTGTAGTGGTAATATTGTTGGTGGTCCCACTTCTCCACATGTAAACAGCACTGACACTTCATTAGATGGAACACTCCATCCATTATCTTATCAATAACTTTATTAAATTCATCAACCGATCACATAGTCAATAACAATGTTAACAAGAATAGATATACATTACAATATTAAAATATATATTTTAATTTTTTTTGATAACTTAATAATAGCACAAAGTCAGAAGGAGAAATCTTTGTCTGTGTGGCTTTAAACTTACTTTCCAAATCCTCCTTTTCATAGTTGGTGTGTGGGGTGAAGCTGGTCTTCCCATGGTCAACTATTGCCTCCTCATCTAGACCCTGAGAAGGACAGGATGGAGGGAGAGAAAGCAAAAGAGATGAAGAGAGGGAGAAAATAGACATCAAGGTACACAATTAAAGACATAAGTAATGATCATCATGTATCCAGAATACATATTTTTCATAAGCAAATGGCCTTAAAGCAGTCAAAATATGTTTGGGGGTGATCTTTTTATGTTTTGAAAAATAAAACCACAATATAATGAGACTTCTGTATACAGCTCATTAGACACTAAATACTGCTCCACTGTAAGTGTTAGTCTTGGAGAGATACCAGTAGACAAAAACATGTCATAAAATATTAAAAGCTTGTCTGACACGCATTTGGTAATGACAGATAATAGACTCTCATTACAAAGATATCAGATTTGATAGGTTTACTCTTTGGGTTGATTACACCTTGTTTACTCCATTATCTGTGGAAACTGGAATGACAGATGTAGGATCTGTTGGTGAGGCAGTGGGAGATGAGTCTGTTCGTAGGAGCAGAACGTGGGGAATTACCAGGGTAGGAGCAAGGACCATCAGCTTACCAACCATCAGCATTACATGCTTAATCTCAACCTTGATCCCAAAGTCAGCCCAGGACTAATTCTAATCTTAACACTTAATCGGCCCTTGAAAAAGACCAGGCAGAACTTTGCTAAAACATTCAGTTTGAAACTCAAACTCACAAAGACAGACAAGCACAAGACAACACATGCACACACACACAAACAATACCATAAACCTTCAGAAGTCAAACCCAGCTAATACCAACCTTGTTATTAGTGGTCCCTTGATTCCCTGCCCTTAAGTGCCAGGACATTTAAGGCACAGAGACACTGTCTCCAATTACTACTGCATGTGTGGCCAAAAGAGAACAAAATGTCCTGTGAGATGTCACTGTGGGTCCATCACCAGACTACAGCAATGGATGTTATATGATATGGATGTCACTCTAGACCACAACCACAGAAAAAATAATAAAAGCAGACTCCCTTGGCTTCTTTCCACTTCATAACATCATATCCCCTAAATCCCCCCCCATATCAGTGATAACAAATACATTTTAATTCACACTAAACAAAGAAAACCAAGCATCCATGCCAAATCCCTTCAACAACAGGGCACTGGTGTATTGAAAAATATACCAGAGTCGTGAGAAATTTGTATTTCGCAGTCCCAATAACTGTAATACTTCCAGCATGATGTATTGTGACCAGGAAGGAAACGTCTATTTGAGACACACAGACATATAGGGTATATCACTACCACATGGTGACAGTGAGATAATGCTGCCTGACTGCCAGGTTAATAAGAATAGGCTGAATCAGGGGTATATGACAGTAAGTTTCTGACAGTTGATTGGCTGATAGTAGGGATCCTATTTTACAGTTTCTTTTAGTCCTGCTTTTTGTTTTTTTAAGCTTATGTTTTCATAACAGGTTGGGACAGGTTGCAAAACACAGTTTATGAGACTAAATATTATTTTCTGCTCACAGTAGGTTGATCCCAAAATGACTACATTAAACATGCCACATTCAGTCTTTTATATAAGTAATATCATATAATCGACAGACACAGCATGTCAACGAAGCAAATCTGCTGTTCTCCTGCCTCATGGACAAACACTGATGCAACACAATCCCCAATTGGAGGATTCTTTCAATCTCTTAAACCAATCACAGAGAAGCACTGCTGCCAAGCAGGAGAGAGTGGAAACAAAAGGTGATGATGATGTTAGCCACATGCTGAAAGGATACATGATACGTGGATGACATCAGGGCCTCTCGTATCTTGGCTCTAACATGCCAGTCATCTCCACTGACCACACAGAAATTTCATTCTGATGGAAAGCACGTACTGTCCATCTCCTGCTTTCCCTGTTTCATTACTGATGTACTACTATAAGCATGTCTTCAATGACATTCAGATTTCTGCACATATATTACCATAATCACTGCCCTGTTAGAACCCCACCTACAATGAATGATGCCATCTGTGATTGTGTTTGTGTGTGCACTTGTAAGCCTGTGTGTGTGTGTCTGTATGTGTGTGCGTGTTTCTCAGTTGCTGGTGGATTTGCATGATAATGAGCAGCGTTGCTCTCTGACAGTGTCTTGATGAGGAGCGGCAATAATTCAGCTGCAGAGAGGCAGAAAAGCAGCAAGAAATTTATCTGTCCCTCGGAACTGGTGATCTTCTCCCCACAGCACTCCAAGGGCAGGTAAAACTGACCAAGGGTAACTAAAACTGGACTGAATCCTGATGGTCACTTGTGACAGAGAAGCACTGGAAACTGTCTAGGGTTTCAGACACATGGTAAGCTGCAATCAAGTCAGGACAGAGAACTGAAAGAAATGTCCACCTGAACAAATCACTACTAGCTTGTTTATTAATCTTACATATTTTAGTTGGAAAGTTTAACAAATTCTCTTGATTTCTTAGTTGAAGGGCACTGAAAAAAGCACTCTAGTGTAGTATTGGGAAAAAAAACCCACTCAATTCAAAAACCTAAGCATTGTCAGGGTCAAAACAAAATTCAATATCTTGTAATATATTAAATATGATTTTATTTATGGAACAAGTCAAACAAAATGAATTAACACAGTAAATCTTTTAGCCAGAGTTTGGCTAGTGGCCATAGCTAATTTCCCATTCTGCAAGAATCACGTGAACCAATGTTTACAAGCAAAGCAAACAACGCTGGTATATGTCTCATGAGTATCGTCTTATTCTTAAGCTTCTTAAAATACCACTTACATAAATCTGTTTCACTGTGCAACACCTGTTTACATACTAACATCCATTATCATGCGTTTTATGCATGTTGTTGTTGTGCCTGTTTAGCGAAGTATAGGCACGTGTTAAAGTCTTTTGTGCCCTTAACACCACGTTGCTTGGTACAATTTAAGAGCACATGATGCAACCTGTCACATAGCTTTGTTCAAAATAAACTCCTACTCTGTCACCCGCAGTCCCCAGGCCAGGGAGGTGATTGGCCATTATGGCCACAGAGCACAGCTGTGACTGGGCTACAGGAGCATTGCCAGTGGGGAGGGCAGAAGAATTGCCAGCTGAGTAAGATTCATTTCTTCCCAAGAAAAGCAACCATATAGTGACAGCAATCGGGGGCTATTGAGAGAAGGCAGATGCATCTCTGGCCTCATTTATCCAGTAAAAAAAAAACAGACCACATGTGCCTAGCCCTGTTTTCTTACATATGTGGAGCCAGAGAGACCTTGTGTGTCCAGTGGTGATCATTGTGGTTGTTTTAAATATGCCACCAAACCTAAGTAGATCCAGACAGTGGATTAACTAGACTATACAGGAAATCCCAGTTAATGATCAAGATTAGAGGTGTAACAGTTCATGTAATCATCCTGAACCGTTCGATACAGGATGTTTGGTTCAGTACACGACTTTCCTTGGTTCGGTATGCTCCCTGACGCAAACAATTACTGTCAAAATACTTTAATAATCCACTTACTCTAATGGGTGGAACAATAATTCTAACACTTGAGTTCCACCCAGAACGTTTTGGCAGTGCACCACTTAGCTGTAGCATGCTCATAGATGTATGCTCGCTGGCTTAGCCAAGTTACCCTGGTTACCCATGCTCATGTAGTGCCACTGCCGCCATTATTATTATAATATGCGCCGTTATCCCTGTATTTCAAACAATATCACGTCTCCCTTTCCCCCTCTCCTCTTTTTCGCTTTTGACTCAGGCTTTGAGTGAAGCCGTTCAGAACAACTATAATCACATTTGATTTCTGATGTGGTCAAACAACACGTTGTAAAAACCAGTGCTGAGCAACCATAAATCAGCATAAAACAGCTGTCAGCAGGTGTCCTGACTCCTTGCAGGAAACAGAAAGTTTGTTTTCATTTTCCACTGCAGCACAACTAAACTGTTTCAGTAATAGTTTTGGCCAATGAGCCGTTGTTAGATGTTTATATTTTTCAAATAAAAGGATAAAAATATTATTTTCACTTCCTTTCTTTTTTTCCCCTGCCAAACCGAAAACATTCCGAACAGTGACCCCAAAACTGGGGAACCATTACACCTCTAATCAAGATACAGAGATTCATGGAAACATCACTTGAAAACTTTAAGATCCATTCTCAGTGTATGTGCACTACGGGGCTTCAGGTTTCCACATTACACTTGTGTAAGTTGTATACTGGACCACAGTTAGCCTCCTAACTAGTTGTGATGTCATAAATCATGCTCATAGCCCCACCCCTTAAACTGAGATGTTCAGTAAGCACAGAGAAACTTTCCTCCTTCAGAAGATGAAAGTGAAAACAGCCTTCTGGAGGCTAAACCAACTGAAGGAACAATAAGCATACATTTTTGAGTGGAGGGGGGCTTAAACAGTGGTATGAGCTTTATTCTCCATTGAGACATTAGTGCTGCAACATGACAGAAACATTACTAATTAGGATGTGCCACATTCTGCCATCCAATGACTGGCAAAATCTGAATTCAACTTTTACAGGCATCAAAAACCTATTTTCTCAAATCAGCTTCTTAATATGAGCAATGGTGTCATACATAACGCACAATGTTCTCCCAAAATTAGAAGTTTTGGTTATTTCATGTGAGAGATTCCTCTTTGTTTGAGCTCCTCTCAGTGGTTTGAAGTGGGTAGGGCTCATATCTGATCTGAAGTTTTAAGTGTTTAAATAATATTGTTTTTTTCAAACTTTAACATTATCTAGTCACAAATATTTAACCATGTTTCCAGGGGCTTTATTGCAGCAGTCTAATACTGGTCAAGGGGCATTTCTGTGAATTAATAAAGCATCTAATAAAGGGAGACAGACCTATTGTTTGCTCTTCAGATAATATAAAAGGCAATACATCATGGACACATTAATTAAAAACACAAACACAGAAAGCTTGACTACCTACTATAGTTTTTCCATAACGGATAAAAGGCTGGCACATTACGGTGAGTGTATCTGCATATGAGGATTTTCCCTGGCTTTTACAGCAGCTTAGGTGGTAAAAATCAGCATTGTGTTGGGTTTTATGCAGGGTTGGGGGGATTTAAGGTTCACACAAACCTAAAGAGTGAACACAAGGCTTACCATGTGTGCATTCTCTAAACAAGGGATAGTTAAAGTTAAGTGGGCATGTCGAATGGTATGGTCAGGACAGTCTTGTGAAATTCTGTTTATGTGTGTATATGGAGGTGTTTGTGATCAATATATAAACATGGCAATGCTTGAAACAGCTTTGAAAAACCTAAGTTTAACTTAACTCTGTATGAGCTCATTGCCAAAAAGTATTATCCTGGGACAGTGCTGCTAGGCGATGGAAACATTACACACAGGATGTGCTACATACTAAGGAATTCAGACATCAACATAGTGTCTAAGTTCTATGGTATTTGTTGCGGCTAGATTTTGTGGTGTTGTTTCCGATAAATGCATGTAATAGGATGTTATGATACCTTGCACTGTGCTGCCTCAATAATTACTCAATTCACACCTCTGATACAGTCTTAATGAAAACATAACATTACAATCTTCACAGCTGTAACATTTATGGCATTACGATTGTGCTGAATTATGTTATTTAATATTATGTAGAACAGATGTGCATGTTATTATGTCCGACGCTTTCCACACTTACAAGTCATTACAAACATTTATTTAAGTGCTTGTTGGAAAATATTTGCATATTTGTAACTTCACCAGAATTGAACACTACAGTACTAATTTTAAAAAGTAACGCATTACATTTTGATACATTTGAAATAATTTTATTGTTGTTTGACAAGATGTAGGTTAACCTCACATCTGTCGGGTGGGAGTGATTTAAACACATAGCAGTGATGCACCTCTTAAGCCAACCAGACAAGTGCCAACAGGCCTGGTTCCCTCTAATCTCAGGTCTTTGCCAGCCTTGCTTTGCTCGGCTCTGGTCCAATCGATAGAGACTGACGTAAGAGAGGTGTTACATAGTGAGAGACCTGTCCCTTGAGATTACAGAATATCTCTCTGTTATACAGAAACAAATGCATATTTACACAGTACAGATTAGAATAGCAACATATATTTACTGCCAATTAATGTAAAATTATGTAACAAATTTGATTACATCTGAAAACAAAGAAAGAGAAATAGACAATGAGCACTTACACATGACTGTTAACAAACAGCGATGTACATTTCAGTGTATATGTACATGTATCATGTGAAGTCTTTACAGGAAGGCACATGCATCTATTTGTGCTTACAGGTGCTGAGTAACAAAAGCGAACACAAAAATAGCAATAACAAGTTGATCAGGCAGCTATGTTTTGCTGACTTTTGCTGACTAGCCATTCAATCCTTCCCATCTTTGGAGTCTCACCACATATGGATAGGGCAGCTAACAAGCTTGTGTATACCTAATGTCTCCTGAGTGAAGATGCAGTTAAATCCCTTAGTTTTAACAGTTAGGAAGATCATTTACTCTGGAGAAATTATGAACATTATGAACAGATACTTCAAATAGTCTCCATTGGAACGAACATGCACAGTCTTTTCAGACATACACACATAAACACAAAGATCTCTGCCTCACAAATAGGGATGGGTATCGTTAGGATTTTATCGATACCGATATCAATACTGATACATATCAATACTCTCAAATACTAGTATTTGAGACATGACATGAAAAGATGTGAAAGGATTCAACAGTTACTTTATTATTACTTAATTGCAGAAATAAGTTAATAGTTTCCTGAGTTTCCTATATACACACATATATATATGTATAAACATAAAGATATATATATATATATATATATATATATATATATATATATATATATATATATATATATATATATATATATATATATATATATATAGATATATATATAGATATATAGATATATAGATATATATATGTATATAAGCTGTGGCTGCTGCTTGACTGACATTGTCTATGGGATTATATAGGAACATAAATAAGAAGTGCTTAAAACCAATGCTAACTGTGTCTTGAGTTAATAACTACAGACTTATTTTTATATCGATAACGAGTGTTACCTTTACTTGATGAGGTCGAGACAGTCGCATTTTTAGTTTAGCAAATCCCATCAGCATCGGAGCGAGGAGGCTGCACTGAGGATGTAGGTACAGCAGCCGCTTTGCTAAAGCAGTCAAACACGCTGCACTGTTTCAGATTTATATAATTTTGTATTTGTAAGTGTTTCATGAGGTTGCTGTTGTTACCCCCTTGAGACGCAACTACCTTTTAACAGATATTTCATTTGGCTGCATTTGCATTAAATTTAGTAAATTGAGCCCACACTTTTGAATGTTTTTCTCTGTCAGCCATGACTGGAGAGTACAGAATGTAAACACGAAGTTACACAACGTCAAATGTAATCGCCTGACGCCAGCAGCTTTGTCATCATTGGGGACCGGTTAGGAATTTGAAAATGCCTACTATGTTAGAATGAATTAACGTTACATAAATACCGACAGCAGCACCATTTGTCCAGAAGTTTATCAATATTTTGGTACTGACCAGTCAGGAACCAGTACCAATTTAGTACTGGTTACCTATAACTACTCACAAATGTTTTCCCTTCTCTTTATGTGTGCCTGATTTTAAAATTTCCCTCTCGCTCATTGCTCCCAATCTGGGCATATCAATTTTTGCCATCAGTGCTTTTAGCTAGACTGAATGGAAGCAAGCATTTCATTTCATGTCACTTCAGTCAATAAACATCATCTCTATTGACAGCAGGCATCTTGTTTGTATTCAGCTACCTTGGCAGACCCATTTTCACCCATCTCTCCCTGATACTCTTCTCTCTTCCTTCCTGTTCTCCTTGTCCCACTCCTTCATTATCATTAAAGATTAAAAGGGAAATGTTTCCATTTCGAGAGGCGTGTCTAATGAGGCAACAGCTTCCCTCTTTCACATTATCCTCCTTCATCCTCACACCTTTTTTCCTTCTGGCCAATGTAATCACCACCTGCCCCATTTGTTAGCACAGACCACAACTCCACTCTACATCACAAAAACACAAGAGGACAAACCATTATAAACACTGCACACACAGCTACTGGATCCCTTTCAAGTGCAGACCACGACAGTTGGGCACACACAAACACACACACACACACACACAGGACCAGATGTACCGTAAGCACATGCTCCCCTTCACTCTGTTCGTCCATTTAGATCCTAAGCAAAGGCAGCAGGGATGTTAGCCAGTTTCTTCTATCGGAGGGTTCTCTCTTGTAGAACGTATGTGAGCTAAGCACTAACAGAGACACAGTCGCACTCGTCTGTTCCCTCTTCCTCTGCTCATCTCTTTATACAGAGAGAGAAAGAGAGAGAGGGAGCAAGCTGCTTCAGAACACACAGTGCTCTGCTCTACCCTGTCAGCCCGCTCTTTGCTCAGCAGCCAATCCCACCATTCCACCATGAATATTTTATTCGCCCAGCCAAGAGCTTAAAAACACACACATACACCCAACCACACAGAGGACATACACACACACACAGTTGGAGGACATACAAATGCTCACCCGCTGAGGTATTCAGGTCACAAATGAAGAGCCACTCCCAGCACAGATAAATAGAAACAAGCACACGCGTTGGCTTGGCATTCTTCAGAGGGTGCAATGAGTTGAAAAAAGCCAGATAGCAGTGTATTCATTAAGACTCCACATCATGCCTTTGTGCCTTTGAATTTGACATTCACAATTCTTATCATAGACTCAAGGTTGGACATGTCTTTCGACAACCTGTAATTTCACGAAGAACTATGGTTCAATATAAAGTGTGGGTGAAATTAAATAGAAAGGTTGGAACCTAACAGCTGAACCTACACGGAGCTGAAGTACCAAGAAAATTTGACTGGCCAGAGTTCTTGTGCAGAGTAGACAAACAGCAAGGCCATATGCGCTAGTATCATGCAGCTAACTATCTTTTGTTGTGGTACAAAATTGATTTTTTTTATCATTTACACAATAATTTGCAGCTTTGACCTCATACAGTTTTGTATACTGGCACTGTGCTAATGTTCATGGGGTTGAACACATTCAGACTACAGAGTTGACGAACAACAACAGCATCCTTCTGATAGCCACTAAGAAGTTTTACCAGAACTGCTTTACCAAGTGTCAACCATGTCTCAAACAACAACAAAGGGGAATATTATCATGAACAGTACAGATAACAACTGGTTACTATAGCTGTGCATTACATCCAGTGTCCCGGCCTGCCAAGGGCAGCAGATAAAATGTACATCCAGTGAAGAGGGGTAGAGTCATGTTTATGTTATGTTATGTTATGTTATTGGAAAAATCAGCACAGCCTGAATGAAAGAAAAGAATTGGATTTAAACTCAAGTTTTTACCAAACATTTTATTGGACAATGTATCTTCCTGTTCATGGTATTTTATATATCTGTGGAGAAAGAAGTGTCAGTGTAGGTCTGTGGTGGTAGGCACCTTTGGACTGGATTTGACAGCTTCTCCTCATTTCCAGTAGGAACAAAATACTCAAATGCACTTTTTAGGCACAACTCTAATCGCAAACATAAAGAAATTCAGCATATAAGGAGTAAGTAAATATAAATATATATTATATATTACGTAAAGGATAAGTAATTGCCTTAAAACCAAATCCTAGGAGGGTTGGATCAAGGTCCAGTTGCCCTCGATTCAACCTTCCTTCGATAACCATGACCTGGATGACGGTGAATCTTCACAGTCATCTTAAAAGCAACTGCACTGACTCTCTTACTCAAGTTTAATCATACATCCTGTAGTGCTCTGTTTCCGCTATCACGCTGTCTATGAAAATGCAACTTTGTGTAATTCTTGTCCTAAAAAACCCCAAAATTCATGGAAGCCATCAATAGCACAGGAGTAGGGTGTAGTTATCGCATTTGCATATAGACAGTGTACGACTACTGTATGCCTAGAAGATTTGCCTCCATGGAATAAATCCAGGAAGAAACATGAGACTCTGGACATGGTGATAAAAGATGACTACAGGAAATGTATAATATATATAATTAAAGTTTCTAGTAAGATGGGAGGACAGGAGGATTTTTTGGCACAGGGTTGCGTGTGCACCTCCTAGTTTTTACACAACCAAGAAAGAGGCTTTGGAGACAAGGATTAACCTCTCAAAGTCTTAGATCCAATTATCCTTACCAGTTTATATCATGACCCACCAAGAAATCAAGTTCCCCTAATATGCAACCATCAACACTCAGACCACTTAGCAAACTAATGGAGTTGATGAGTTTTCTAAGTTTTCCTGTAATCAGATGAGGTTTCATATCCTCTCTGTAGACTTAGGGGTGTAGACGGATACAAATACATTATTTGGACATGCACAGATGATGCCCTCTGAACTGATGATTGACTGATGCTCCACAGGTGCTACTTTTACCTCATGTTCTGATATTAAAGCGTGGCATCTTGACAGTAGAAGAACTTACCAGCTGAAGTTAGGGACTGTCTAAAAAGCACATCTTTCAGATTTTTGTCAATGGCATTCTCATTTTATTTATCTTATTTTAATTTTAAAATTTTTATATTTTTATTATTATTATGATATTTTTTATCATGTATTATGGTCCAATGAGGTACTATGACCAGTTTTTGTTAATGGCTCCCCATTTAAAAAAAGAAAAAAAAATCAGACCAACATTTTTTTCAGTCATGAAATATGTATTTCTGGCTTGTATGTTTCTAGAGCTGCCACGATTAGTCGATGTAATTGATGACGTCAATGCTGAAAACGCATCAACATCAACATTTTAAATCAACGCATTTTTATGAATTTACCTTTTTGATTCCCAAAACGCTTCAATTCATTGTAACGAATGTTTTTCTTCAATATCACTACTTAAATGCTGTGTGCATGACGTCAGTCGTCATTTTTGGCTCCAGTCATTGGTCGGCTCCAGTCAACACTGTGGTCAACACTTCAGTTTTAAATCATGTTCGGCTGCAGCACAGTCCAAGTCCGACTCAGTGGCGAAAGAGGTTACATGTAAAAGTTTCCAAAGACCCTAACCCTTCGAAAGTATGGGTGTACTTAAAATTAGCACAACAAAAAAAGTTTTGATGGCATACCACAGCAGCACTAACACTATGCACAAGCACCTGAGGAGAAAGTACACAGGCGCTATTCTGGATGATGGACCGCCAGAAAAGGCGAAACCACTGTAAGTGTTGTCTAATCACATTTATTAAATTACCATTAGTAGGGAGAGCTTTTGCTGTGCCATAATATTCACTCTACTATTAAATAGACATAACTTAGCATTCAGGCTAAAGTCAGGACAGAGGAACAATTCTTATAATTTTCCCCTACCATTAGCCACTGACATGAAGCCAATATCAGATATCCAGTGGCCAAAAACACAAGGTTTCACTGAGGTAGTGCAAAATTACCAGAAATGTTCCTCTGTCCTGAGTTTAGCATGAATGCTTAGTTACGTCTATTTATAGCAGCTTGTTGGGACATCTACCTTATCTAATTATTTTATTTATGCCATTATTTTGAGCACTTTTCTTTGTGTAGGGAATGCCATAAATAAAATAGATAACATTTGAATAATTGTCATCACTATAATTAAAGGTGTAAGTTAAAGGAACATAGGGAATATTACTGTCTTTATTATATATGTTAAATAATTATGATGTATTTGTTTTTCTCCTCTCTTTCTCTCTTGCTCTCAGTAAAAGCCAAAGCCATGTAAGCAAATTCCTGAAAAAGAAGGATTGCTCACCACAATTTTGCAACAGCTCTTACTGACAGTGTCCTCAACATGATCATCAAAGACATGAGACCCCTGTCAATAGTAGGAGATGAGAAATTCCGTGCTATGGTTAAAACATGCCAACCAGGCGACATTCTCCCTAAAAGAACATGCTTCACCAACATGATGAAGAAGAAATATGAGGACGAATTCCAGAAAGTCAAACTTGCCCGGTCCTAATCCAGTTCCATGGTCAGTTTAACAACAGATGCATGGACAAGTATTGCCACAGAGGAATACTTCGGCATAACCTGCCATTTTATTAACAATGACTGGGAGCTCATAAGCTATAGTTTGACTACTATGCCACTCAAAGAGTGACACACTGCAATGAATATTGCATCCTGAACTGAAACCGCAACTGAGAACTTTGGAATTTCTGCAAGTAAAATCAAGACTGTTGTGCATGACAATGCAGCTAATGTAGTAGCAGCCCTCAATTTGTTGGAAGAGAGGCATGGGATATCTTCAATCTGCTGTGCTGGCCACACATTACAACTAGTGGCAAATCATACACTGTAGAATCCACAAATTACAAGAGCAATTGGCGCTGCAAGGTGCTTGGTGGAACATTTTAAAAAGAGTGAACTTGCCAGCTCAAAGCGGGCAAAACGGGCAACCCTAAACACAAACTGAGTCAAAATGTTAGTGTAAGATGGAATAGCTCTATGATCAGCCTCCTGCTAGAACAGAAGTGGACTGTTAGAGCAACTCTGTCAGACACAGACGTTACACCAAGAGGAAAGCATTTCCATGACCTCAAAGCTGAACAGTGGAGCCTGCTGGAGGAGCTAGAACAAGCGCTCAAGCCATTTAGTGTGTTACTGTTTATCTTAGTGGGGAGTCATATGTGACCCTCTCCTCTCTACGTGCACTCATTAAAGGACTGATGAAGTCAACACAGAATGCAGCCTTTGACAACACACATATGCAGGAATTTAAGGCTGCTGCAGCACAGGAAATCTCAACAAGTTGGGAGGTTGAGATGGCCTACAAAGATGATGCTACAAACACTAGTGTAATTGGAGCTGCCCTGGATCCCAGGTTTCGCAGACTGAAATTCCTGTATCCAGAAGAAAGCCTGAAACTGCAGGTGAAAGTGCAAGCCCTTGCACTAGAAGCAAAGAGGAGAGTGACAGAGAATCAGCGACAGCAGCATACCACAGAGGCCCTAATATCAGCGTTACAGAGAAGAGGTCTGTGTCTTTGCTGGATGCATTGCTTGGGTCGGACTCAGGAGAAATATCCAGCCAGAATGAAAATGGGGATGAGGCAGATGTCATCAGTCATTCAGTGAGAGAAGAGATTCTAGATTTTAGAGCCTCTACCTTAAAAGTACAGATCCTCTGCAGTGGTGGAAAGCAAATGAGGCAAGGTTTCCCTCTCTGGCTGTTCTGGTCTTATTTGCATACACCTGCAACATCTACACCTCCTGAGCCTCTCTTCCCCACAGCTGGAAACATAGTTTCCAAGAAAAGAGCTAGTCCAGAAAATGAGGACCGGAGTCACACACCACCTCAGCTGCTGTCATCAATAATAAACATCTTAAATGCTGGTGAGTTTATATAATATTAAAGTTACACAGTATGTCGATATCTATGTGTATAAACATAACATTGTTGCCATATTTATGCCTTTGTGACGTTATTTTGAGTGGGGATAGAGCAGCTACAATGTTAGCATAGCTCTGATCGATCTGATCTCCATTCAAAAAACAAGCATTTTAAAAGTCGTCTTGCAGACAGACCTGAAAAAGGATGAATTAAGGCTTTTTACAAATCGACATCATGATGTAGTTATTTCAGCATCCTTTTGATCCGTTTATTACAATTAGATCACAGCAAAATCTATGTTTATTTACACAAACCACTGCTCTGAACAGGGTTGTTTAGACAGGATGAGAAGGCTGCAGTGGTGCTTGATTCTTTTGGTATTTTGACCAAAGCATGTCAGATACATTTATTAAGACCCCAGGGAATGGTGTTAACTTGTGGAAAAGGGGTATAATATGGCCCCTTTAATAAGGGGTTTAATAGAAACGTGGATGTCTTTTGGAGTTCCACTACTGACTTAAATAATAATCCTCTTTTTATTTATTTTTATCATGTTGGAGATGCTAGTTTAAACCTACAGTTTTGCACTTTAATATGTAAACCTTTATTTACATTTTGTTTTGTGCTACATTATACAAAGACATACAGTTGGTTGTCAAAATAAAATTAACTTAAATGAAATGGTCAATTTGATTTTTTGGAGGAAAATTAATCACTTAGATTAAACGACTAATCAGTAAAGCGGTCGACAGATTAATCGATAGAAAAATAGTTGTTTGTGGCAGCTCTATATGTTTTCACTAACCTCTTGTTCTTTTTCCACTATTGATTTCCATCTGGACTATTAACAGTTACAGAGCTTTCATTTATACTGGGTTTAGACTTTTTACATTTTTTTTTTAAAGGTGGGCTTCAAATACAAATCATGTTTTCTTATCTGATTAATTCAGGTACAGCAATAAATTATTACAATTATTTTGTACACTCTGTGAGGAGCTAAACTAATGTGTAGGAGGAGTGCAAATCAGAGTTGAAAACAATTAAATGCAGAAAATTCATAAAATTACCTGTAATGACATTGGTCTGTGCTCACACAAGCTTCAAAATGTCAGTGTTTTAGTCAATCAATAGGGCTCAAATCAAAGACCTCCCATTAGTAACCTGACAGCTAGAAAAACAGACTTGTGACCGCATGTTGCTGCTTTGAATCCCCACACCAGTCAGAAAAACTCCCCTTCCTGTTGATGGACATCTGACTAAGGGCAAGACATACTGTATGTAGCTTTACCCAAGTGCATTGAAATGTGTTGTATAAGAATATGTATGAGACACAGAGATGATCATGCAAACTGGATTGCCCTCCTCTAGCTAACCAGAATCATTCTCAGATTTAAATAAAACTTTCTCTATGAGTCAAAAAATTACAAGGCAATGGTATTCCCAACTGTGTAATTTTCTAATTCCTGTAGTGGACCTAGTCATTGCCTCTGAGAAGCACTTAAAAGCTTGTGGCCTGTGGTACTGTTTAATCACATCATACATTCTGAGTACATTTATATTTTCCTATAGAAAGTAGACTGTGCAGTTACACTCTCTGTTTACATCGTGCACAGGCTCTCTGTTGTGTTCCCGATTAGCCTATAGCTGATTATAGTAGGAATTAATTCTTTTTATCGTATTATCAGAATAATATTGCTGAAAAGAACAGAGCACCCTCTGACTGGAAAGGAGGCTCATTCTGTGTAATTACCCATTAAAAGCAATGCCATACAGAAGAGCTTCATGAAACACTCACTAACCCTGGCAGTAAGTGCTGAGCCAATAATAGTTCAGGTCATAGAGCCCATACTGGCAGGACTCAAACCCTCTTTCAGTAGTGGGACAGCAGGATGTACAAATCCCTCTCTTACTGGCAAGCTGGCAAACACCTGTGGAAAAATTCAATGAAAGCTACTACTGTTGAGCCAAATTACTGTAATCTATAAACAGAGATGAGGGTGAAAATGTATTAGGCAAAATATGACCAAACACAACAAAATGGGAATCAGTTATGAGAGTTTTGACTGTGATTATCACTTGACAACCATGCTTGACAGTTTTTAAAATAAATTGCACATGATTATTACCTTCAAGACAGCACAGTACAGAGGCTGCGTTACACAAAAGAATTTAAACAAGCCTCATTTTCCTCACCCCTTATGGATGTTGTGTTCATCAGAAAATAATGCAATTAGGCTCAAATAAAAGAAAAAGAAACGTCCTGAATGGTTTGAAAATGAATGCTTGTCTTAAAATCATTACAGAGCTAATACACAACTTAACTAAAAAGGAACTATACAACTGCTATTAAAACCCTACTGTCTTTCTGTGTCAGAAAATCATTAGCCCTTTCACCACCAACTCAACCTGACTGAAAAGGATGTGATGCCCATGGGCCTTGACTTAAGCACACACAATACAGGTTAAACAAGTAAAACCTGGCCATAATAAGAGCTGCTTGTTTCCTTTGCCATTTCCTTTATGAAATGGTAATAACCTCATCTCCAACACTGGGGCTCATCAAACATCGATGCCTTCGAGTAGCTCTCTCCAAATGCCACAAACAAAGACTCCTTTACAGACTCCTGACAATAACAGTGGTCAACCAGCCTGAAAATAACAAAAGTGTCTTGTTAAAACCAGATTCATGTTCTTTAAAACATGCACGCACGGGCTGAATGTCCTGCTCACAGTTTAACAATGGTGTGTTCTTCACTGTGTGAATTTTGATGGGTTAACAGTTAATGAACCCAGAGAAATCATTATGCATCAGGCAGTTGGATTATTTCCCAAGGGATCCTGTCTTCCTGACTTCCATGCCTAGGGAGGGAATGAAGTTAGCAGCTATACAGCGACTCCTTTTCACTGGGCAGCCAGGGGTCAAGTTTCGTCAGAAGCATGCACATGTTCATGCATGCACACATATACATATAGGCGCACACACACACATGGTAGTGGACAACCCTACACCAAGCCAGTCAGCTGGCTGTGCATTTTAAACTTAGCAGTGTAACCAGTTTCTTTTTTGGGGTTGTTAAACACTGCTGTGTGTTTGATGCTCATCATCTCATGTGTGACTGTAAGGTTACACCTAGCAAACAGGATGTTCGTGTACACTCACCCACAACTCAGTTAAAACATCATAAAGACAAGAATGTGGTAGTTGCTGTGTCAGCTACTGTAATTCACGTGTCTGATATTGCGGGAAATGGTTTCTTTTTCGGTTCCAAGTCTAACCTCTTCTCGTTTCACAAGCTTGCAACAGCAAAATTAGCAGCATTTCCTGTCACAACAACGCTGATCTATTTTAGGCGCATTTTATATGCAAATTAGCCTTTTATTAATGTGCTCTAAAATGTTCCAGCAGATCTTACCAAGTGTCTTGCTGGGACAAAGAACATCAAGAAGCGGACTGGTGAACCTGTTGAGCATTAGGGGATGTAAGCCACGGCACAAAGCTAACGTAACGTTACTGGTAACGTATATACAGTAACGTTAGCTAACGTTAAGTTAATTAATGACAGGCTTATAAACTTGACAGACCTACTCAGACAACACCAGAGGCTTATCATGTCTAATTATATGTAAGCTTAATGCTTGAACAAACGACGCTGTCCAAACTTGTCAGCTAACATGACATTTATTTATTAGCGTTAACTTCAGGTACTAACGGTAATAACGTTAACGCTAACTGAACAGGCTTGCCCGGCTATATTTCATTAGCTAGCAAGTAATATCTAGTAAGCCTTGAAGACGAGCCAAACACCTAAAAACCGCCAGGAAAACACATTCCTACAAACTGTATATTTTAATAAACGCTTATACGAGGGACCTGAACACAGCTTGTACCCATGCCACGTGTCAGAACTAGAAAGCCGGCTAACAATAGCGGCCGCCGGATGGTGCCTCACTGAATCTGACTCCCAAGCATCCCTACTACTTCTCCGGCTGCTTGGCAAACAAGGGGTAACCCCGGACAAAGAGCCATACAGATATAACGGCGGGCTAACGGTTATCTGTGTCGTGCGGGTACTTACTGTTCTCAAGAGGGGCCTCATTTGTTCCGAAGGTTCTTCCATTTCACCTGCTGCCAGTCTTCTGCCCACCGTTAGCTGTTTTTTTTGCCGGTTGATGTGCAGAGGAGACCGGGCTCGGTGACACTTCAGTGAACTGAGGGTTGGCTGTGCTTTCCCTGACGACGCCGTAAGGACACGCCTCCATAATGATTGACAGTGATGGATTGCCAATACGCTTTCAATAGCCGGCATTTTCAGCCAATCAAATCCAAGAACGTAACGATGGAGTTGGGGGCTAGTTCCTTGTTGCCTCAAAGTCCCAAGCGGGCTTTTTGTGTTACGAAGTTGGACGTACAATAGCTGTTGAAATCCATAACATATCCATTTGAATTCTACCCTAGATCCACAAATTTTAAATCATTTTGGATTACTGGAAGATTAAGATAATGGATTTGAATAATTTAGCGTCAATGAGGAGTAAGAACAAGCTATTTGACATCATATCACACTTTAAGCTACTTAAAGTCTGTTTTAAAACAATAGTCAGGTGTCAAATGAACATTGAAATAGGATTTTCTCTCCACAATCAATCCTCCTGTTCATACTGGCCATTAGAAGATTCCTTCATAATGCACTTACACTGTAAGTGATGGGGGACAAAATCAACAAGCCTCCTGTGCAAAAATGTATTTAAAAGTTTATCTGAAGCTAATATGAAGCTCCAGCCATCCAAATTAGTCAAATCAAGTAGATGACATTACAGACCTTTTAGTGCCAAAGTCCCTCTTTTTGTTGCTATACTGCCGCAGCTCAACAGGGAAACACTGTCTGAGGAAACACAAAGAGGGAATTTGATGCTAAAAAGACTGTAAATGTGTCAAATACTTGATATGACTAACTTGGACAAGCCTCATATAGGCTTTAGATAAACGTTTAAAGGCATTTTTTGCACAAAACGACTATATGGACACACTGTGGATTTTTGCCCCCCATCACTTACATTGAAAGTACATTTGAAGGGGATTTTTTTATAGCCAGTATGAACAGGAGGAATGATTACAGCGAGGAAAACCTCTTTCTGCTACTGACCAATCTGTAAATAACATGGATTAATACTAAACAATTAAATTACTATTCATGTTTTCTAATGCTGATAGATATTTGTTTACACTGGCAATTGTAAGTAAATTAGCAGTAAAATAGGCTCTATTCTCATTTATGATAAGAAAAGAACATTTAGTTTGGAATTATAACATCAATGCCCTGCCCTAAGTTTCAGTTAACAAAACTTGAACTAGGTATGCCTATGTTATCTTTTGCAAATCCATTTGCAGCCATGAGGAAAGTGCAGACACTCTAGCATACATTCATTCACTGTCAAATGACGTCACTGTCCCTGTTGTCTTCTTAATCCTCCTCCTAGGCTATAAAAGTCAAACATTTTACCTTTTCCAAATATAGCTAATGACTGCACTTGCAGCTGTGAAGAAAGCAGGCACTCTAGCATGAATTCACCATCACTGATAATTTCCTCTTCTTTGTGCTCCTCTTATACATGTCATACAATGTCTAACAAAAATTTTAAACAAAATTTACCGTTTGGGCCTTTGAAGTGAAATTAGACTTCAAAAGGCCTCAAGAGGTTGAGAGAAACAAACAGCCAGATAGATATTGTATGAAGATGTTTAGTTTCACCTTAACTCTATATTCACTCATAAATATAATGAAAAGATGACAAGAGAGAAGACAAATGTGTTACGGGCACATTGTTAAACTGTGAAACAAATGCTTAACTTATACTAAAATGTATAGGCACTCATAGGCTTTCTCAAACTATCTCAATTAAAATGATGCTAAACCTGTGTCTTGAGGTGGGAGATTAACAAAGATCATCATCATATCTGTGGGGCTTATGTGAGTGTAGCCTGATTAAACTAATAGAAAGTATTCGCACTAACTCTAAATTAAATCCTCCTTATCACCCTACCGCCTCTTCATTTAGGCTTGTCATCCATCTTCCATAAAATCACCTCGCTTACCATGTATTAAGAATAGATAGAACAACTGTGTAATAATTATTTTTCACCAGCAGATGGCAATGCTGTATCAACCATTTCTCTCTGGCCATGCGAGACAGCTCAGAAATGAGCATGTTGAATTCGATCTTCAGAGTTTATGCTGTCACGTCTCTTTTATTCCTGGTCAATTAGGCTACATAATCTGTGAAATGAAATAGTCTGTAACTGCCTACACATATAATTGACTTTTTAAGCAGCCAAAACAAAAATCTATTTGGCTTGACTGATCACAAACAAAGCTTTAAATGAAATAAAACAATTAGAGCCTGAGGGTAAATACACCAGGTCAAGTTGGAGTTGGTTATCATGGAATAATCTTGACCTATACAATTACTTTTAATTGCCCAGGCCAGGAAGACATTTAAGGACGACCTTTCCTCCAGACCTGTGGGGTTTAGCACAGACTCATCTATTCTTCTGCCGCAATTACAGTGAACACCCTCTGTTATATGTATTATCATAAAATCACTTTATCATATCATAAACTTAACTGCAATGGAGTACAATACAGTTAGAATGGAAATCAGGCAGGTGCAAACAGCAAAAGAAGTCTGTTCTTTCAGGAGTTCATGGGTGCCTTCCTTTAAATAGAGCCCATACCTCACCCGCCCATCAACCTCCGGCATAATCACGCGGCAGCTCAGAAATAGAACTGCGAGGTGGGAGATCAAACTATCACCTCTTAATTGTACCCTGAGTCTTAAAGATGCTGAGAGCCCATTAGCGCACAAAGAAGTGTGCTGTGTACCACTCATGAAACATGCATCCGCATAATGCAGCTGGGAGATGAGTCAGAAGTTAGACAAGTGGAAGAAGCACCACACTGGCATCCACCTGTGCTGGGACTCACGTAAAGAGATGCAGACTGCAAGGTGTGGAGATGATGAGAAAGAAAGTTTTCTCTTTCAAAGATTTTTCAGAAGAAAAAGACAAAAAGAAAAGTGCACTGAACTTTCTGTATTGAAAGAATTACAATCATTGTCCTTTAATATCAAATGTAATATCTAACAGAAAAGACATGGCTGCAGAACTTAAAAAGTCTATACAAAGGTCACACAGATATTTATATTTAGCTGCAAGCAGCAAGAGGTGACAGAATTGAGAGTGTAGCATCCTAGGTGCAAGCCACCAAACGAATATTGACTGTGTCTTGTTTTGTCCCAGAAAGCTGAGGAAATTAAGACTCCCTCTTTCCCATAAGGTTTAGTGGATGTTGTTTTTTCTTCAGTGGTGAGGCCTTCTGAGGGTGCCAAGAGAGAAGGAAGGGAATGTGAAATTCCCAAATCTGTTGGAGCGCCCCATCAAAGTGCCAATGCATTGATTTTGACCACAGATCTTTTCCACCTGGCTGCCTCTGCATGCCCTACCCCAAACATCACTCTCAAGACCTGGGTCTTGTGGGAACCATAGTGCCCCCGAATCCTGTTCAACTCCTCTGGGACCCTCAGAAGAGGGGGGAGTAGAGGCCAGTGACCAGCGTGGTGTACCCAAATCGACGCAGGGATGGGTAGATGTTGGGAGGGGTAGGTTGTGGAGATGGTAAATGGTGGTGGTGGTCAGAAGGGGAAGGGGGGAAGGGGGAAAGAAGGAGGGGAGGCTCCGGCCTGTTGAGATGTGTCCCACTGCCCTCCAGAGGGAACACAGGGGTTTGAAATCAATGTGCTGTTAAGTGCAGCTTAGCCGCGGGATACTCTCTCTAACATTACCCATGGACCAGTGAGTCAGGACTCTGCCTGCGCGCTGCACACGCCGTCTGAGGGCACCAACATGAGGCCCTTCTGCGCCTCCGGTTCCTCTCACCTCCATGCTCTCTGCCAACACTCAACGCCCTTCTCCAAACAGTTGTGGCCCTGCTAACTTGAGACTCATCTCACACCAGGGTCTCACTCCAACAGACCTGTGAGCAATACACTCGTACTGTAGTCAGCCCACCCCCCCATTCACTGCTGATGAACCAATTCCAATGGAGGTAGTGAGACTAAATAAAGCATTGTGTTGTGCACATAAACACCTGAGGCGAGCTAAAAGGAGAGCCTTTGTCAGCATCATTAAAACGGTCAAAGCCCATGACCTCCACTTAATAATGCAAAGAACATATGGTTATCATACCTAAAACAGAATATCATATGGCATGCGGTGGTGCCAGAAGGTATCTAATATTGTGTTTGTTTGAATAATTATCCCCAAGGGTGTTACAATATAACAGTGTGTCCACATTCTTGAGAAAGAAATGAGAGCTGTGTGCATCATTTCAGAAACTACTACAAAAAACAAAATCTGACTTATTGCCGCCTAATGACATTAACCTCAAGATGTTTAAACCGAAGCTCTTTGTAAAATAATAGCCATTAACTAGATCATGGGTGAATACATCACAAAACAACAGAATGGTCATATGAGACTCAGATTGTCCCTGAGGAACACTTTTGCAGTAATGCTAACTGGCTTGATAATCATTTAACAGGGGTGACATTTATCAACACATCAAAAGGGGAAATATAGTGTGAAGACGAAACATAATCGCCACCGTTTCAGTCTTGCCTGTCTGTAGGTTACTTCTAAAAGGGGTGTCTAAAAAATCTTGACCCAAACACACGTCTGCCTGTGGCTGCATTTAGTCAGTGAGAGCAGTAATAGTGTGTGACTGAAGGTGAGGAAACGGCCTCGGGCCTTCATCTGTGTTTAGATGTCAGCCCTCCTTGGGTACAATGTCTCCGAAGCCTCCTTGGCCTTTCTTACATGAACTCTCAACATGGTCACCAATAGACAGCCTGAGGGAAGGGCACAGACACGCGACTGTTCACATGCATAAAACAAGAAGAAGAAATTGAGAACTTGATACTCTATAAATTCTGTAAAACGCTGGTTGCTTCTCACTGGATATACTATAGTTCTCATAGGCCTTGTATTACTGACATTACACCACAACTCAGTCAATTACTGAGATTGTAGCTAGCAATGTTAACAACAGCAGTAGATCACAATAGTCAATTCTTCAGGTCTTATCCCAATGCGCGTATCTCCTATAACTCAACATGGACTGAATTTGTGGAAGCATGCTGTAGAGGTGTCTATTGATTACTATACTTCTTGCATGAATGGTTTAGAAAGACACAATCTATCGACCTGTTGCTGGATTTTGGAGTTGTCGGACTGTTATTAAGTTGTGGAATATCCATCAAATAAATTATGAGAGGATGTTTACAGGAGACTGAGGACGATGCTCATCATCTTAAACAAAGATGAATGGATATCTTGCCCTGTTCTTGTTAAACAATATGAAAGTCATGCTGTATGTGTCACAGTATTATCTTTTGAAATGTGCTTGCACCTTTGTATGTATTTCTTGTATTTGGCACATAATGTGAGCCTTGCATAACGGTGAAAAGACTGCCAAGAGCTCACAGTAGAAACACAACAAAGGTGCTCAAGGTGGCTTTGAAGTCTAGATACTGACTAATAACTGGCTAGTTGCTGGTTGAGAGAAATACACAATTTCTCCTTGTAAAATGATCATTGATTTTCTCTCTAACTGTCAGTGTATCAATTAACATCACATCACTGTTGCTCGATTCTCCGCTGCTTGTAGTTGCTGTTTGTCCAGTCATAATCTTGACAGCTATTCACCACCTTACAGCCACTGATGAGCGGAGGTCGAAACAACATGAAAGGAGAAGAAAAACATCATCAGATGCTCTGAAATACAATTTGCTGACATGCACAAGTGCAAACATTTTTATTCTCCAGGCTCGAAACTCCCCCCCCCCCCCGCAGAGCCTTTTTCTTACAGCTTTCCTGAGAGGCCAGGGCAATCAAGCACTCTACCTTGTTAGGAGGTGTTAATTGGAGTTAGTCAGACTCCTCACTTTGTCAAGGAGTCTGACAACAGAATTAATTAGAATTCAAGTATGTAAATCAATTCAAATTGGGGTCCTTATGGGGGAGGATTTGAAGTATTTTCACTGAGGAAAAAACAGGTGCTGAGAACATGAGCCAAGTAGTCTCTGTGTGAATATTATGACTTCTCTTTTCATGGAATTTATCTCTGCTGCTTTTTCACTCATCCACATTTGGAGAGGCCATAGAATTACAGTATAAATAGAGGTGTTGAGTTGTACATTGCCCTTAGTTGGATGGTTGATGGACCATTTTCCATTTAGCCTGTTTTCCTATCTTCTAAGTACACATGCCTCACATGCAGTTGCATTACTTAGGTAAATGATAAAATGTGTGAAAGTACCATGGCAACAACAGAAGGAATAGGACTAAGTGCTTTTGTGTGCTTTTCGCCTAATTGGATCTATGTTGTGCGTCATGTCATGTAAGACATGTAAATCTCATATTTAAATCACACTTTGCTTGCTTGAATTGTGAAAACCGATGTTATCTTGTAACACTTATTTGCTTTAAAAGGATTGCTCAGCTTTTGTGCATACATGCCATGGCCTCTGAGTACTGAAATCAAAGTACTCACCGACTGCGGGCTTAAAAACTATATGTCGTTGTCATTTTTTTGTCTTTAATTCTGACTTCATTTTGTTCACAATAACTGTATATGTTGTCATTTCTTGGATAGTAACAAAAACTTTTATGCTTTATTTTAAGAATTATAAGAAAGATGTAATGGAATGATGGCCTTAATAGTAGAAGCTTATCAAATATTTGTTTGCAAACTAATATTACTGGAAATGTATTCTCAACTTATTTGCATACAATTAGTCTAATTTCTGTACAGGAGAAATACTGATAAATGCTACTAAATCGATACTCTTAGATTAAATGGGCTATAATATTATATTAATCCTCTATCAAAACATTGCATTATGCTGCAAGATTGATTTTATGCTCTAACTTGTTTCAACTTCAGGTAATTGCTTTAGGGCCTTCATTTACTCTAGGAGTCACAAATTCGTTGTTTCCAAAAGAGACCATAAAATACACAAGGCTCATACTGCAGATCACTCTACTCACACACATTCACAGTGTGATAAAACCTGTACATTTGTAATTTCCCATTGATTGAAACATTTTAACATTTAATTTCTGAAGCGGCCTTTATATATTGAAAAAAAAAAAAAAAAAGAAAGAAATTTACATCTAATTATGCTGAATATTTTAAAACTTCCATCGGTGCAATGAGTGTGAGCCATAATAGATGAATAAAACATACAGGGAAAGACATTTGGACAATGCTTTATGAAAAGCTGTTTTTATTATCCATTTAATAACACCTCCAAGAAGACAATTTGTACAAGATACATCACATTCTAAAGTGCACCAATACTGTACAACGAAAATGACTTAAATACGCAGGGGCAGAAAAATAAAAAATCACATTTGTAAAAAAAAAAAAAAAAGAAAGAAAAAAAAGTTGTAAAAATAAATGAATAAAAAGGGACATGCTTTTTCAAAAACAACAATCACTATGCATGTTTCTGCTCAGGTATGTGAGGGGCTGGCCTGGGAAAAAAACCTTGTGCAGCTTGCTTGGGGGAACACTAAGCTTTGGCACCTTTAGAGAAAAGAGAAAAAAAGACATTAACAAGGAATGGAGAGCACTCAATAATAAACAAAAGAATTATATTTAGTTTCAATAAATACAGTCTTAGGGGCTTGTGTAGAATGCATAATAACCCATGCCTTTTGGGTTGTCCTTGTTGTAATCCTCCGTAGTCAAGTCTTCACACTTGATGGTTGGGGAGTTCTCTGTGCTTGAGCCCCCAGGGGACATCCTGCGCCTCTTGCAGACCATGGAGTACACGCCAGAATCGGTAGAGTCCACCGATTTCAGTGAGTGGGACGTCTCGATCCAGGCCGAGGCCGGTGGCGCGCTCTCCTCAGGCAGCTTGTCTTTAGTGGCCCCCAGCTGGTCCTCCGGGAAGGCTGGGGGGCTTGGACGGGGGGACCAGGGCAGGCCCGTGGTCATCTTGCGCTGGTAAGAGCTTCTGGTTCCCCAGCCTGCTGCCATGGAAGCAAAGGCCGAGTCTGGGTAGTAGCTGAGGGCGTGGGATGTCTGTAGGGATAGGGGCTTGATGCCGTAGGACAGCAGGCTGCTGGTGGAATAGTCATTGTCGTACGACAGATCCAGCTTGTTGGAGCCCGGCTGCTGGACTGGGGGGACGAACCAGCGCTGGGCAGAGGCAGCCGCGCTGGCATCCTCGCTCTGTGGGGAGAGGAGGCTGTTGGTTTGGGGAACGGCCCGTTCGCCGGTGTAGAAGCGGTTCTGAGGCAGGTTGTTGACAAACTGGTCCTGAAAGAAAGGCTGCATGGCATAGCGGGCCCCGGGCACAATCTGAGTAGAGCGAGGAGAGTCTGTGGGGGATGGAGTCAACCTGTCACTCTCTGGAGCTGTGTACATCCTGTTCAACAGATGAAGAAAGAACCCACAAATACACAAAATTAGCTGCACGAATACAATTCAAGGTAAAAGCCATGTATCAAATAATGTACCACCGGAAAAACAGATAAACCACACTGCTTTAAGTGTAAGACACGTACGAGTCATAATTGTCCCGGAAGCCTTTTGCAAATGGGTTGTGATCGATCTTCAGCTGTGTGATCTGAAAGAAATAAGAAATCCTGCATAAATAATGTGCATCTTAAAGCAGATATCTGCACTGCATGAATAAAGAGCAATAATAAAGATTTTTTTTAAATAGATGTACTTCAAGATCATTTGATTTTACTGCAACTAAATAGGCAAAAAGTTTTTTTAAATAAAAAAAAAACAACAACCAAAAAACAACAACAACAACAACAACAACTAATAATAATTCATATTCTTACATCTGTGTTCTGGTAAGCAGTGACGGCTATAAACTGGTTCTCTGGGAAGGTGAAGGTCTGAGTTCTGGCCTCGTTGCTCATGTCCTCCACTCCGTCTTCTGTCACTTCAACAATGTGCAGCCGCGGCTGGTATTTGTGAAGAGACTGCAAGACAATCATCTGCAAGGGAAAGATGTGCAATAAGTAAAACGCGGCACATATCAAAAACTGAAACATAAGCGGCATAAATCTATTTGTCTTCTTTAGTCAATTAAAATCAATATTGTTTAATAAGTATCATTAAAGATGGCAATTGTACTTGTCAGTTATAATATCTGAATAATTATTTTCATAGATTACTACTAAATAAGGCCAGAAACAATGTTGATTTGAAAAAATTGAATTTGTCAGGAATTAATATTTCACCTGTGTGTTGTTGTTGTTGGCCCCTTTATTGTTGGTCAGCTTCAATTTACCAAAAGAGATTTCTTGCCTCATCCAGTGAGCACCAGTATTCGGGGATTCAGGATGAACATACATTTTGTTACCTGTAAGATTGAAATAACACTGTTAGTGATATGACAAATATTATAACACAACATGTGCAAATTATTTTGTCTGAACATTGACAAAAATAAATAACATCTGGCTTCTTAATATTATTAAATGACTGACAATGAATGATTTACCAAACATTTTATTTGTCTTAATACTTTTAGGGGAAAATACTGGTACAATAAGTGAAAATAGATTAAAACCTATGATTTTAATTTCATGTTAGATGATTGATGAAAACATTAATTGATAGAGAAGAGCTTGGAATATCTTTCATTTACTGAAATACAATTCTAAAACTTTGTTTCCACAAAAGCAGAGAACTGGTATTTTTTTATCATTATTTTCTATTTAAGTTAAAATATAAAATGAATTAATAACATTTATTTAAATGGATATAAGTCTTTAAAATACCAGTTTTTTTAAAATCCATATTTAATAAGAATTTTCACACACTAGTTGGTTCCCCGAGATATCACACTTGAGATTAAACTGTACCGAGTACAAGAGGCTAAATTGTTTCAATAAAACATTAAAAATCGCAACATATTAAATATTTTAAGTTTGCTATGAAATAAAGAAAAACTATATTTCTTCAACAATTAAATAAGGATATTTATGGCTTAATCTTTACTCCATATTTTACTCGTATATCCTCATGACTGTCACACTAAATGCAGGTTTGCTGCATTATCTCTAAACAAGTTTTATTAATTTCTTATTTGATTTAATTTCATTTTTTCACACTGAAACATTTATAAAACATGAAATTTAAATTTTCAAGAGTTGGGGGGAAAAAATTAATTATTAATTCTTTAACTCACCTTGCATATTATTATCTGCTTTTCCACAAGTGACCCACTTTCCTCCTTGAAAGCGCCAGTGATTGGGGTCAGCCAAAACAATTTCTACAAAGACATTGTAATGGGCCGTGAGGTTGAGTCCAGTGATGTTGAAACTGAGGAATGGGAACATCCGTCTGGGGAAAAAAAGGCAAAACAGAAATAATTAACAGCTGTGCAGGGGGAAACAACACTTTGACATTGGATGCCTTCACATGATGCATTTGGCAGAATTCTTGACTAACATCAAATCTGAAATGAATGTATATTTTTTCTCCAGTGTCATGTTTAGCCTGTTGCGTAATTGTACATTTACAATTTACCAAAAACGAAAACTGGAAATTTATAGCACCTTGGATCATGTGCGTAAAATTTTGCTCATGCGCAAAAAGTTGTGAAAGGTTAAGTTGTCAAAAAACCGACAAACTGAAAGTACAAGAACGAAAATTTCATATTCTGGAGATGAGTGTATGAGTGTTTAAATTAGGAAGTTAAAGCCACCGGCAGCGCATCTGCTTACCTGCCCTGTTTGGTGATGATCATCTCGGTCTGGTGCCGGTGGAATTTCAGCCACAGAGGCCGGTTGCAGAGATAGACCTGCGCTCTGGCTCCGGCGGCAGAACCCGGCAGAGACATGGAGCCAATACCCGTCCCCGTCCCAGGATAGGAAGGGTACAAACAGCCCGGACCCTGGCTGAACTGGTACCCTCCGCTGCTAAACTGGCTCCGTCCGGTGCACACGGAAGAGGAGGAGAAGCCTGTTGGCGGCAGGACGGATCCGTAATGAAGTGAAGCCGGATACCTGGAGCTGCTGGACCCGGTGTACACCGACCCGGTCTGTCCTGCATAGGGAAAGAGGGAACAGGGGCTTGCCATGTCGGAACTCGCCTGGGAGGACGAGATGAAGTATCTGTCAGAGCCAAGTTCATCTATGTTGTAACGCCGACCGCTCGTCAACTCGTCCTCACCGAGCACCGGGGAGCCTTTCCTCCCATCGGGCCCGGTTTTAGTGAAGGCGTCCCCCTCTCCCTCGCCCAGCATCCCGTTTCCCACCCCGCTCAGATATTTCTTAGGAGCGCTGTTAGACTCTGATTCCGTCCGGTCGACTTCTTGATAGTCAAGCTGCGATGATGGCCTCGGGCTGTTGTTGGCACTGTCCGACGAGGAAAGATTGTAAAAGGTCTTGGGTAAATTGATGCTAGCGCTGGGAAGGATGTTCTCTAACTGCATTGTTTAGATCTTGCAATAAATAAGAAAGAGTTTCAAGAGAGTCCAGAGAGTCAATCTCAGCCAAGGAGGCGACACAACCACAGGCGCCCTGGTTGTTTCTGTCTGCACGCCTCCCTCCCTTACGAATGATGGAAGGAGGTTAAACCTTCTCCTCACCTACGAATTTTCAGATCAGATTATGGGTTGGACATGGGCTGTTCAGAGGCTCTTATACGATGTAGTTCTCCATAGACCCAAACGATTGTAAGCGTTAAGGGGAGGGGCTTTTTGGAGAAACACGCTGGGGCACCAACCCTCTCCACAGCCAATGGTCGCACTACTCTAATTCAATTAGAAAGCGTCTTTTAGAAATAAGAACAAGGAAAAATTTGTGATGCTTACAGATAAGTTTAGTTTTTAACTTTCATATTCCAAGCACTGACTGGAGCGTTGTGGCGTTCTCTTTACGCAGCTTAAGCTCAATATATCGTTTTTATAATCAATTACATGTGCAAATAACCTTTAGTTTGTTGTTGAAACTGAGTTAAACATTATTCCTAAGAGATTAGAACGACACGCAGATTTTTTTGTCACATTTTTATCTCGAAGACTAAACAGGAAATAGTCTACATTAATCGCGTTGTCCAGCATTCCTCATCGCGCTCTCACACTCACTTCCAAACTTTCCGCTTTGGATTCAAGTTATCACGTCTAAGCACAGCAGCACAAAATATATATCCACCTTCAGATATGGCCTGTCAGTTTATATCCACACACTTACCCCTGGAGACTTATCGTTGATGAACAGCAAACACACAGAGAGACCTTTCCACCCCTGCAAACACTCCAGCACGTTCAAAAAAATTCACATGTGCACCTTATTTCCTATAATTGGCCTCCGTTTTTTCTTCTCCGTCCACGTTTTCAGCCTTGTCTCTAATAAAAGTATCGACTATCGGGACTGGTTGATGAGAAATACTTGAAATAAAAAAAAAAAATTTGTCACTTCTTGAAAAAAAAAGTCGAATAAAGTCAGTTGACTTTCAAACCAGGCAAGCTTTTCTATTTTTTTCTTCGGACTATGTAGCAAATATATGTATTTTTGTATTTCGGGCTTTATTTCCCTTTAGAAAAAAAATAAATAAAAACGTTTTTTTTTCTACTTTCGGGGTTTGAGTTTTTAAAAAATCTAACCTTTAAATTGCAATTAAATTGCTTATAATTAAGAGTTCACATTATATCAGGAAACATAATTCACGAAATAGATCGATCTTCTAATTTAATTTAACGTTTCAGTTTTAAAAAAAAGAGAGAAACCATTCAAATTAAGCTTAGACTCATTAGATTTCGAATATTTGAATGCAATAGGCTGCTTAATGGGGATGACCATTTTGGAAACAGGAGGGGTAAAGGTTCTTTCTTTTTTTTTAAAAAAAATGAATTTAAAATTGCACACAATAAAGAAACGGAGGTTTAAAAGGCAGCGACAAATCTCATTTAACTCACACCATTGCAATTCAATTACACTGGGTACAATTCTGGCAGAGGATGCCCCAAACGGAGAGAGAGGATGTAGGCTACTAACACGCTGAGTAACACTGCACAAGTCTGCCGGTGATACTGAAGACAGACAAGAGGGAAAAACAAACAAAACATAGATATGTAATCACAGTTTTTGTATAGTAATCCCAAAACAAAGAGGTGAACAAAAATACATCATGTTCATTTAGCATAAAATAATCCAATATTACACACACACACACAAACACACACACACAGTGAGAGAGATCAAAAGCTTCTAAACCAGAAATAATCAAAGAATCATGTAGCACAACAACCGTCTTTCATATAACACTTTTGGGCCTAATGATAAAGGGGTTTCTCAACAGTGTCCCGGGGACAGCGCTCTCTAGTGAACGATCATGGTAATGTTCCTATCGTTGCTTATATTAAAGTAACCCAACACTGTAAGACAGCAGCAGCATGCAGCCCTTTAACTCTCACTTTTTCCACTTGTATCTCACTTTGCATCATCTTCAACTGCGGTGAACTCAGCTTCTGCGAGCCTGCGTGTGTGTTTGTGTCTGTGTGTGTGTGTGTGTGTTTAGGCCTGGTGTGTGGGCAGTTTGCATGTGTGTGTGCATGTGTGAGTTTTAAAGTAAACTGGAGGGGGAGTAGGGGGTGAGATGAATTTGGGGAAAATGGGGATACAAATCTGTGAAAAGCTGAGGGAGAATCTCGGCTGGAGGCAGATTGGCTCGTGTCATAAATGGGACAGTAAAGCTGGCTACTGGGCCATCAGGGGACCAGAGCTACATGCACAGCACACAGTCTGTCAATCAAGAGCGAGACCCTTCCCAGACTGCGGAGAGGTGGAAACACCAAACATTTGACAATTGAGGTAAAGCATTTTTTAAAAATTATTTGAAGCCGATTCTATTATTTATTTTGACCCATACACCGATATCTCACTCATATCCAGCATAACCAAATCCTGAGGGCTGATTTTCACCAACTATCACCTTTTCCTCCACTTTTTGTGAGCACAGAATTCCTCAGGGAAACTTAAAAAATGATGCCACCATAGCGGGTTTCAGGTCTTGTGAAACAGAATGGCTCAGAGTCATTCATTCTCTTATAAACTGAAGTAAAATCAGGAGGAACTAGTGTGAATACCAAAGTAGTTTAGTCAATATGTTAGGAAGCAAATGGCAAAATTAACAAGCATGGGAAATATGAAAGCCTGTGAAGTTGATCTAACATAATGCACTCTTTGTCAATCTGTCTGTTTTGCTCACTTTCTCTCGCACAAACACGCAGCAGAAGGGCTTTTCTCTTCACTCAGTGTTGTTACGCGCTATCATACAGATGTTAGAAGGTAAATCTATAGTTCAAAGGGAGCTGTATATGTACTAGAACCGAAGTCAAGCATTTCACACCATCTGCTTTCAACACCTCCTGCCGTATAGCTTTTCTCGTTTAATGGATCCCTGCATGATGAGCAAATTACTGATGACTGATGTTAAGAGAAGAGTTGCTGTTAAGGAAAATGCGGGCTTTCACGCCACCTGCACGGGCCCAGGCTTTGTGATCCTTTACAATCTCTCATTAAAATATAAGTCAAGTGAAATTTCCTTATTCCATTATTTCACAATCGATCATTCTACTTCGCAGATGATTACAAGCCCGTGGAGAGAAAGAATCTCGCCAAAGCAAACAGTAATAACAGAATGCAATCGTTTTAATGACCATGCCCTGAAGTTCGTTGGTTTTTCCAAAATGACCCCAAAGACTCAGTTGCCATTTGAAAGCTAGAAAACAAAATAAATGTGATTTACAGGCCACCTATAAATAAACTAATTCCAAATGAGGTGGATGTTTAGGTCCTACTCATAAAGGAGCTCCCACTTGTGACCTGTCAGCATGTTTCTTGACCACCTATAAAAGTCCAAGTGTGTCTGAGATGACCCTCTTTGGCCCCGGGCCAGGGCCCGCGCGACAGGGGAAGGGAAGTCTTACCATATTGTTGTCAGAGTAGATCATCAACAGAGCACATGAAAGGAATACATTCCAGGTTTTATGAGCCAAGGTGGCTGCTGAAGCCTTTGCTCGGGAGTGAATTCATGTACCCCATTGCAAGGATTAATAACGCAAGTCTCATTAGAGATCCTCGCCACCGAGACCCCTGGAGGGAGGGGTGCTGGGAAAAGAACCGAGTGCAATGTGCACCATGCCAGATCTGCGTTCCTCCGCAAATCATCATCCTCAAGAACATTTTTATTGGAAAGAATTTATTTCACAAGTTTATCAAAGATGTCCCCCAGTATATTTTCCAGTGTGCGGAGATTGCTAACATTTAATCAAAGCAGTAGTCTTTACACGAAGAAAGCTTATGTTACAGACATGCTGCTGTCTTCAAAGATACAAAGGTGACAGCTTTCATGAATTTCCATTTGGGTGCATATTGCTTTCATCAATTACTTTTCCTTATTTCCTTGTCTCCACCATTTTCTTTGTGATTTAAACAGCACAAGGTTTCCCCTCTAGATTGGACAAAATGTATTTGTATAAAATAAGAGCTTCACATTTTTGTCACTATGCCTTTTTTTTCTTAAACCTATACTCAAAGAACATTAGAATATGTAAAATATATTCATGTTTGATGTCATGTAGGCTATTTCAGATTTCATTCCAGCAGAGCAAATTATCATGAAATGGGAATCTTCCCCATCTGCAACCAGTCAGTGAGTGAGACCCGTGGGAATGCTCTCTATATATGCAGTACGTTTGAATTCCTCAAAATACATTAAAATAAGCCAGATTGCATGAAACCATCGGATCTTACTTTGCGTCATATCGACAGATAAGTCTCAATGTCAGCATGTTGTTGCATGCATGCATGCATGTGCGTCAGTGTATGTGTTTGCCTGTTTTTTTGTGTGTGTGTCTGGCCCCTGGAAGGAGCTGTGGATTATTGCAGAAATGTATCTGGGGATATGTGAGCACAATACTTTTGTGATGCACAGGTTTTCAGGGGGCAATGATAATCCACTGTGTTAAGACAAATCATAGAGAAATAAGGTGTACTGGCTGCATTCAGGAAAATAGGATTGAAGCTGCACTCACTGTATTTGACTCCCCAAGGCATGATAACATGATTTTTGGATTACTGCATTATAGGAAGTGTCACCCAAGGCCTATGGGAAAAGCAGCAAGTACATAGTATGGATCAGGGTAAGTTTCAGGTATCTATGCTCTTCTTATCTGACTTTTTATCCTCTCTCACATATACGTTATCTCCAGCCACTGTCATCCTTATAGAAGTTTTGAAGTAGCCTAAAAACTGTTATATCTCCATGTGTAGTAATGTTTGTTTAGATGTTGAAAAAAACATGACATACTGTAAAGACACACTATCTCTGTTAAATCTTCTGTATTTTGAGTTTTTGAAAAAGCTCACAAAAAAGTAATTACCTGCAGCAGGGAGTTAAATACAGATGTTGTTTTTTTCTAGAACTGGGTAAGCAGATCACTGGAAGTGATTTTGACACATGCACAGTATAACCACCTTTTTTACTTTCACTCACCGCGTCATCATGGGCTGAAGCCGACAACGGCAAAAGTGGATGGCAGTCCATTGGCCCGAGTCTCACCCTCATCCCCATTTAAGCATCAACCTTTGTTGACCCACTTCTCCCAGCCCATCCTCCTGAAACACCAGAGGAATTGACATAAGGGACCAAAGCAAAATAGCAGGTGCTAAAAGTTTGACAGCATAGACTGGATATATGTGTTCCCTGGAACGTGAGGTGTAAGGGAGGGTGGCGGAGTTGTATCGACTCGGCATTAAGCCTTGAAGATAACACGCCCTCTCTAACAGGCATACTCTCTTGGCCGAGGAGAGTTGGGGTGAGCTGGGGTGGGGTGGGGAGGGGAGAGACGGTCCCACACTTGAGCTCGTCAAGCAACTAACCACGGCCACCAAGACACAGCGACCCAATACATTGCAACCCAGCTCACCCCTGGTTCCCTGTCCTTTCCCATAGCACTATTACTGCTATACAAGCTGGGCTTTTATCACATTGCTAACCCTGACTCAGAAACTGCATTTCAGGAGGACCCTTCATTTTTTTTTCTCTTGCTTTTTTTTTTGGGACTGGGAACACAAACAGATTTACACCACAGGAGTATTCTGCTTCTGCTCCTGCCTCAATGTGGTTAAATCAGTGAGTCAGAAGTGAGAATGTAGAGTTTTAACACATCTCCCTCTCGGTATGAAAGCTTCTAGAGCGACACAGAGGAAAGCCCTAACTGACTTACTGTCTACCAACCAGAGGCATATGCTAGTGGGAGGGAGGTTATGTAGACATGATTAATGGTTTAATGGTGACCCCCGGTGAAACAGGGATGTTGCCTCAACATCTTCAGTCTACTCTGGGGGGGTGGGGACTACATTCACAGTGCTAGAAAGCCCTAAGATACCCCAAACAAAAAGCATAATTGAAGCCCCCTTTAAAAAATAATTGGCTTGACTACTGGACATGTTTAAGTAAATATTATTCTTTCTTTTTATTGTTTTGTGCAATTAGACATTAAACTAGTTGACAAAATGCCAAATTATTCACTGAAAAGGCTCCTATTTTTGCTCTGGAGAAATGCATCCAGCAGCCATTAGATATAATTAGAGACCACAGAATGCTTTTGTATTAAAACATTTGCAGCAATTTGGCAGCTGTATAATTTAGATGTACTGGATCATGCCATGCACATACATGAAAACACACACACATGCACGCGCATGCTCACACACAATCCTATACACGTGCCGGCGCCTGTACGCGCACACATAGATGCGCGTATGCACACACGCTCATATATGCACACACAGAGGGACCTCAGTGCAGCGGACACCTTCAATATTGAACCCAGACCCAGGCCTGGTCTCTGTATTTACATGTAAATGGTCTACAACAATCTGCGGCCCCTTTCATCTGCTCTGTCCCTCCAGCCGTCTGGGCCTGGGGAAGAGAGCTGCTAGTCAGATGGGGGGACCACATCAGATGGGCTCCCGTGATTATGGAGCCAAACGCTCCAAAGGGAGAGGGAAGAGGCTGCCTGCCTGGCAGCCACTGAAACAGCAGGGACTCCCACATAGCATGGAAGTGGTCCATGGTTTGGTCTCCTTCAGAGCAGGGGAGATATGAAAAGGACTAAGAAAATGGCCTTCCTGTCTGAGGACGAAGAGCAAAACAGACGTCTTTTACGTGTGCGGGAAGGCCCACTCATGTGTGCCTCAAAAACAAACTCGATGGGACAGTTTAGTCAGGCTTTCTAGAAGAGGGTTGAGAACCTGGTCTCTTCCTTGTGGGTAGAGGTGTCATATTTGACAAGTGTATATGTGGATGTGGAGGGGTGGGTGTCAATGATAAGAAATTACGAACAGCAGTGAGCATGCATATCCAAGTCACATGGTGGAGGGAAGGAGCCTGCCTGTATTTGTTCCTTATGATCGTCTGTCGAGTGTTTGTGTGTCCTTCTGTGCTGGCGGGTCAGATATGGTGGAGGTCTAGACACATGGACCAAACATTCTGTCTGACGGGGGGAGCACTTGTTTCGAGGTTCATCTGATGGTTGTAGACCTTGATAGAACAGACCAGCCGAGACAGGCTGGATCCATACCCAGTGTTAATAGTCCAGACTTCATTTAAAAAAAATCTGGTGTATGTTGAACCATTGAAGCCACAAGAAAATTCTGACTTTTAGCTGTTCTTTTTTCATGAGTATACAGACAAAGTGTAAGACGAATGGTGGTGGAGGAGTTGAATAACCTGTTATCAACTTGAAACAATTCAAGCAAAAGGTGTCATACAGTTTGGTTCACGAATATTTGATGACGAATATCATATTGTGACAAGAGAAGAAGCATGTCTTGATTTTCAGGCAACAGAAAATATATGCTCACACTGATTTATGAAAATTAATAATAACATTTAAGTCCCCTGCCTCACAGCGTAATTTGACATTGAGCTCCATATTAAAGGAATAGTTTGACATTTTGGGAAATAAGTGTATTTGTTTTCTTGCAGTGAGTTAGAGGAGAAGATCGATACCACTCACACATCTGTACTGTAAATATGTAGCTGGAGCCAGCTGGTTAGCTTAGCTTAGCATAAAGACAGGAGGGTCCAAAGGTGACAGAACACTTTGGTCTTTGTATGAATTATCAAGATTTAACAGTCCTCGAAATTAAATGACGACATATGGTAGGTCATTTGTACTTGCACTCCAGATTGATCCATTGGAGCATAATATAGGCCTACCGCTTACCAAAACCGTTATAAATCACTGTTATGTTTTATGGTGTGACAACGCTGTGGTTAAGGCCTGGTTAGGTTTAGTCAGAAAAAACACCTGGTTAGGGTTAGGCAAAGATCATGGTTTCAGTTAAAATGATCACTTGAAACGTGGTTAGTACTTGCTTAAAGTTAAGCAGCCTTCATTGTCACACAACAGTAAACACAACGTTACAGTTTTTAAAAAATGTCGCGACTCGCAGTTGAAAACATGACACTTGAGGTTGGAAACAGGAAGCAAACAGTGGTCTCCTGCAGATAAGTCCACTTTTTGCAATCTAACTAGCTATTTAGCCATCCCCCCAACAAGGAAGTCACCATATATTAACATCATCTGAACTGCGTCACTTCCCCGGGTCGTAATTACTACGGCTGCTAAATGGCATCTGTCACTCAAACGTAACTATGGGTTGTTTTTGGCAACTGAATGTATGACCTATAGTGTCATTTTTCTTGGGAGGGCGAGCTCATGTAACATGTTAATTAGTGAGCTTTAGAGGCAGTGGTAGTTGAATTTAGTTGCCTTTGGACAGAGCCAGTCTAGCTGTTTCTCCCCTGAGCCCAGTTTTTATGCTAAGCTAGGCTAACTGACTAGCTCTAGCTACATATTTACTGTACAGACGTGAGCGTGGTATCGATCTTCTAATCTAACTCTCGGCAAGAAAGACAATAAGGTATTTCCCAAAATGTTGAACTAGCTTAGTAAGTGAAATCAGATTTATTTTCAAGGCATTTTTGCTTATTAAGGGGCTCTCCAGTCTTTTTTAGGAAGGTGGGGGGATAATGCAACAAAGGTAATAAAGGAGACCTGTAACAGTGCAGGGGAACACATGTTTTCTTGGTGAGGCCCAAACATTAACTGTCCTTCACAGCTCTGATGGATGCATCACGGGGATCCCCAATGATGGGCAACCTTCCATTTAAAATGTGATTTGGCAGAGGAGGACACACCAAGCTAATACCTTCCACCCCTGGTTAAAGAATGTTCCCCACCTCCTCAGCAGCACAATGAGCGATCACACCTTTAGTGCAGAGGTAGACAAAAGGGAAGCCCCAGGCTGATGTGGTCTTCACATATATATATATATATGTGTGAGTGTGCGTGTGTGTGTGGGTCTCTATGTTTTTGTGCTGTGTGTCAGAGTGTGTGTATGTGAATAGCAGTGTGGGGGACAATGCAACACGTTAAACCAATGTGGGAGGTGTGAAGACAGGGGATCTGCTGCAGTCAAAATGAACAAAGAAGAAAACTGCTTTTGCTTTGTTTTCACGTCTTGTAAAATTGCAATTAATTATGCGCATTGTTAGCCTTTTTGATGTTGCTGTTTGCCTATAAATTTGTTAATTGTCAGATGTCAGAAATGTTAAGTAGCTCTCCACGGATAGAAAAATCACAGTTGCATGAACATGCATTGAGACCTGGTGTTTACAGCCTTTTTAAATAAAAAGCCTTGAGATTCTTGTATTATTTAAATACAAGAATCTTAAGGTAATGTGATTTTTGGCACCATTTAGATTATAAGGAATTGGGGGTCAAATCAGTGAAGAAACCCCTGCGAACTTTGACATTTCTAATTTTGCATTAAGGTGATTTATGTAGGAGTTTAGGATGAAACTATGGTTTATCTCACCTGTGTGGTTAGCGATGGTTGGCAGTGAGTCATCCAGAGCTGCAGAGGATGTGAGTGGGTGGTCTTGCACCACCGTAAAAACAATTTTCTCTTTCACTTTCTCACTGGATTTCACTGAATCCAGTTCAAAATCACTGAGTGGAAATTTCAGACGTGTGTCAATGTGACACTGTGTAAATCTAAATTATTAGTAATTTATACTATGGGAGCATCTGGGGTCAAGCCTTGGCATTGGCAAGCCTCTATGGAAAGCAAAAAGGCTCAAAACTCTTTCTTTGCCATAACAAACAGTTAAACATTTACAGGTTTCAAGTATAATTGCCAGAGGTTACATATACTTCCACATCTAGCAGTATGGATACAACATAAATATCTACACACAAATCTAATTTGATCTTGATTGCAATTTTTTTAATATTTCATTTTTTTTGTCTATTACCTTCAGTACTGTTAGGGCTAGTAATGATACTTGCCATGATAAAATATGATCATTTATAACTCATTATTGCCCTATACAACTCATTTGACCTTTTACATAGCAGACATTTTGACCTGTGATAGTAAGAAAAGCAGAGGTGTTACTAATAACATTAATGATGGCTTTGTTCTACTTAAATGTCCCAGTACATGTGAGTCATGACAGTGTTACAGTCAGCCAACACAAATTCTAGGACCCTGAAAATGAAGCATCAAAATTTAATTCATTTTATTATTTAAACCTGTGCTTTTCCTGCTGTGACATATCAAAATGTTCTCAGTGTAAAAAGTCCAGCATTAGAGTAACTTTAACTGAACAAACCTTTGATGTAATTTGGTGTTGTTATGATACAGCTCATCCAATCCGGACCATTTGCTGGCACACTTTAACTTCATGCAGAGCTAGGTGCCAGCGTGTCACCTGCCAGTCACTGGTAAATTTATGACAGTTGGTCTGACTTTCGTGCTTGCTGGCTGATTACAAAGGGCGACGTTAATTGTGACTCTTGTGGCTTTATATAACCTTTGCCCTGCTGAAGGATTCTTGTATAAGACAGAGGATCCCAACACGTTGTACGTTCCTTTTTCTGTAGCTAACTTTGCACTCAGATCCACAAGTAAGAAAGGCAATGGAATAGGATTTTATAGTTCATCACTCTCTTATTAAAACAACCATCTTTTAGCTTGCTTGCAGTACCAAAGTTTCAGGATTGTTCAAGCACAAAAACATATATAAAAAATGACTTTTTTCCCCTGTATGCCAGCTTTCCCTCAGTATTTCATTTGGATCGGTTGTAAATGTATTTTTTTTTGCCAACTCCACACTTGCCACACTGTTCTTGTCTGTTCCTCTGAGATAAAGAGATGAGATTAGATAAACAATTTAAACCAACCTGGCATATTGTCGTCAACAAAACCTGAGTTGAAACCCATCCCAGTTAGCATTGCTCACTCATGACATTCTGCCATGTCTTGGCAGGGATGACATGGCTTGGGGTTCAACACAAGGGTAGGCAGGCATCAACCGACTGATGCCAATTAACAACATTCCACTCTCTGCTCTTTGTAGCTTTCTGATTCCTACCATAAACAGGGTCACTAGTTGATACCCCCCCACTTCCCACCCCTTCCCCTGTATGCATGTGACCCCATGACTCCCATTGTAGGATGAAGTGTGTGTGTATGTGTGTGTGTACTATATGCATGTGATGCTGCAGCCTGCTGGCCTTCCTCCCTGCCGAGGCCAGAAGGCATGCTCCCCGAGTCCTGCCAGCTTCTCCACAGTTTGGGGCCACTGATGTCAGAATGGCAGGAGCTTGTAGGCGGCTGCTATTAGTGAGTCCTCTTCACGCCGGATTCTGGAGTTCCATCAGCTGGTTGTGTAACTTCTTTCTTGTGGGACAGGGAGGGGGATGCATGTTGCTGCTTGTGTATGTATGTGGTGTGTGTGTGTGTGTTCAGGGGAGGGTTGAGGGCTAACTTTTGGCTCCAAGCAGAGCGGTTTGAGCGGACTTTCAACCACAGTTATGTGACGATATTAAGTTAATATGAATCAGTAATTAAGCGATCTCTGAGCTAGATTTCTACTTCGCAAGGCGTTTTAAAATAAAACACACTTCTAATTTTGATGAGAACACCTCTGAACAGCTGTCTTCCCCACGTTGGTGTTTATGGTTCAGTCCTGCCTCCCGTATAGAGCAGCAGCAGGGGCGAACCATCACATTTGGTGCCCAGCGTGGGGGCGGTTGGTGAGCTGTCGAACTCCAACTATCCCATGGAGCTTTTCTTCTGTCTTTTCAGTACAATTTTGACTAACCTCATTTGCATCTGCTAATTAGATCCTGTTAGCATAATTCATACACATGACACCCTTTTGAAGCTAATGAATAGATACATCTCCAGACAACTTGCAAAGAGCATTTAATGAGACTCAACTTACTCAAGAATGCCTGTTACTGTGAGGAAGAAAGTTGAAGAAGAAAATCAGAGGCATTACATTTTATACCTAAAAGTCAGGTGGGAGTTTGACATTAAAACTTGATAATGTGGTAATATTTGCAACATAATAAATTAAATTACCTGCTGTAAAGGGTTATATACATATTCAATGCTGCCTTTAAACTTAGATTACGTGTGTTTTTCTTTTCACACTGAATAAAAAGTTTGTAAAAAAAAAAATTGTAATAATATGAAAGGACACAGATGGTCGGTCATGGATCATAACTGTGATTCTGAAACCCTCAACCATCCGTTTCCATTTAGATGATCTGTATGCAAAACATTAAATCATGAATATTCATAAGTAAAAACGGTAAATGTGATTCATCTTATACAGCTGGGTATTATTCACATAGCCAGTGTGTAGAATAGAGCAGAGCCTTCTTGTCAGGTTGTCAAAGCAGGAGAAAAAAACTCACCATGTACTGTGTTTGAGCTGCTGATCTCTCCATTAACAGGATGTATTCCTGATGAGCGTTCACAACTTTCACTGTGATCCCCTCAGAGCTGGGTCACCACAGGAGGTTGGTTTCTACTACTTAACGCAGCTGTCCAAGTGTCTTATTTTCAAAGATCAATTTTAGTTACATATTAAGGACGACAGAAACTACACCTTATTCTAAAATGCACCATACTTTGATTTGATACACTAACTGAAACTCTGCCACACGACCTCCCTGCTGTCACATGTCTTGTCTACACTCGATGTATGGATAGGATTCGTAGAAATGAAGATGATACGATCATGTTGAATATATACATACATTGGCGGTCCAATAAATTTGTGAAATGCAAAAATTAAGTCCATATTCAGTGTAATTATTTCATGTTTGAGTCTCTATCGCCTGCACTTATATCTCAGATGCAGACTTTTTATTTCAACAACAAAAATTATTTTTCTCTTTATTAAAAAATCTTTGCTTATCTATCTTTGATCTTAGAATAGCATGTTTTGGTAATCAGCATTTTTGTAGTCTGTAGATATCTGTTGGGTTGTAAGAGTGAGACAATGTGTTATGTTATGTAGACCTGTGTAAGAAAATGTGATAAAGATTCAAAATTAAAAATTATTCTCTGTGAAAACTGCTTATTGTGTAATACTACACTGATATTTATCTATTTATGATGTTGTTGACACATGAACTGAGTCTAATTACCAAGCAGCACCAGGAACTAAACTATGGGTGCATTTTTAAAGCAAAGTGAAATGAATGTTTGAGTACTTCGATTACTTTTTGTGGTAACTTAGCAGGTTAATTTTTCAAGTTATTAGATACTTTCTGAGAGTATCCTCTCTGTTGACTTTTCCTTAGTATCTACAGAAAACCTCACTGGCAGATACAGGGCAGATATACAGTACCTCAGATGTTCTGTCATTGTTAAAAAGCTTTGAGATTTATTTTCTATAAAGCTGGATTTATTTTGATTATTACTTATATGATATACAGAACTTGCACATGTTAAAGATAACTGGACTTGCTAAATGGTCTTCAAAATGTTTGTTCTTGAAATTGATAAATGTCTTCAAAACTGAACAGCATCTGCAGTTGCCTTTATTCAATTGACTAACTTTCAGATACCCAACTAAATGAATTCATAAAACTTACTTATAATAATTTATTTCTGCATGTTCATCGCTCTATTTGGTAAATTAAAAGTATCTTCTTCTTAATCAAGGATCTATTTTTAATCAAGTATAATTTGTGTCTGATGACTTAAAAGTACAAATATCTGTCTTGCATTTATAACTTTAAAAATACACATTACTCATTCAACCATTTATTTATATTAGCACAAATTTATTTTCACATTTAGAGGCCGTAGCGTGGAGTGATGGAGTTCTGCTGTCATTCTGGTGTGGAGCTCCACCTGGCTGATTGAGTGAGGACCCAGCAGGGAGTCTTGAATCATCTCAGCTAAGGCCTCATGGCTTGGCCTGGCTGGAGCCCTCATGATGTGATACCATAGTGAGCCAGGCCTGAGTGTGTTTGTGCCGGAGTGTGGGTGCACTTGTCTGTGTGGCTCTGTTTCTGTGAGTCTGTGCGTGCATGGATTTGTCTGTGTGAGTTTGTGTATGTCTATACATGTGTATGCATAGCGACGTGTGTACTTATGAACACGTGCGCACTTGTGTGTGTGCATTTGAACAAGTGTATGTGCACTCGGGTGTGTGTGTGTTTGCTCCCGTCTGCTCCCTCCAACCGGTTGATCTTTCACATTTCGCACGGGCAGGAGGGACAGGAGGCTGCCAGCCTGCGCCCGGAGCCTGGGTACAGTACGGTTAGCAATGCCCGGCATTCATTAGCACCTCCCAAGCTGTCTGCACTTTTACCAAACGCTCTAGCTAGCTAACATGCACTGGCTCCCTGCTCCCTGCTCTCGTCACCCCAGTGAAGGCCTTCACCAGGCGTTGGCTCCACTTAGCCACAGCTGAGGCTTCCAGTCTTGGCTTGGGCCATTTCAACTTTGTTACAGTTCAGCACAGTGACACAATAGGAAGCCAGGCAGTTTTGTTAGAGTTCACAGAACTTTGTAAAGGAGGATGTAAATTCCTCTTTTGCTCTTTTACACAGAGTTACTTGAGTCTCTGTTTCATCCTAGTTAAATGTAACACTTATGCAGAAAATAAACCTGAAAATATATTATGTCGAATACATACTCCTGATGTTGTTTATGATTTAGGTTGTTTCCCTTTGGCCAGCGCCTCATTAGTCCTAGGGTAGTGACTTTCTGTGACTCATGCTCAACCTCACTATGTTGTATATCGAAAACTGAAAGCAGGAACAACTTATGGTTGGTAAGATAAATACATATCTCTGATTACGATTTATTGTGTCTGTTAGCTAATAATATGGATATGAATGTACCATATGGATGTAAAGATCAAAGTAAATGTGATGTAAATAGGGCACATTGGTGGCTAAAATTCTCACTTTACCACTGCAGAGGCCAGGGTAATGTGGCTCGGTTATGCTTTTAAAAAAACACAAGTGGCAGTGTTTGTCAGTGGGAAGCCAGTGAGGGATCACGTCTTTGTCGCTGCACAACAACAATACAACAGTTTAATTTCTTGTAAAATCTGTTCCATTATTTGTTATAATTAGTTACCAAAAATACAAGTAAACTGAATTAAAAAAACAACCATTTTGCAGACCTTCAAAATATATTCATGCATGTGTGACCTGAAGAAGAGACCTCTTACACATAAACAAACACAGTTGGCACTTTGGTAAGCGGGTCATTTTACACTTTACACGATCATATGACTTAATGACAGTTCTCAGGGAAGGAGAGAAAGAGCGGAGAGGGAGGAGGGAGCTAAAAATCTGATCTAAGGACTGAAGCTGTGATTCTTCAGCAGGCAACATTACACAAGGTGTGTCTCACCTCATCACTCAACTCTTTGTCTTACACTTTCATATCTCCCCCCCTCTCTCTCCCTTTCTCATATGTTCTCCCTCTCCTCCATATCCTCTCATTCGATCCTCTCTCTTTCCTTTGCATGCTCAACAGGCTGGGAATACCTCTGAGAGCTGCGACCGGGGTGCAAAGAACACAGCAGGAGTGGTATTTGCCAGTCCTGGCACTTCCCCAGCCAACTCCATTAAAGCCCGAATATACTCCTTCTGAAGTGCTTCTGAACACCTCTTCAAATCAAACTTCAAAAAGTCTTTTATGGTTACTCAAATGTGTACATATGAGCGAAGTTATGACTGAATTATACTACAAGGTCAAAGGTATTGTTTTTAGCATTATTGCTAAAATCTGTCAAATGCATTGACTGTAGCTGCCATACAAACTGCCTCGAATTTCATGACCATTCGTTTAAACACTAAATTCAGCTCCATTTTCCCAATCTTCTTTTAAAACAGGTTTTGATTATCCTAGCCAGTAGGAATGGTTGTTTTTTTGCTGGTTGCAGGTCCGATGCTGTTTAAAGTGGTAAATGAAATCATTGGTCACCAGATAAACCAGTATGTATGCTCAAGACCATCAAGCTGCTTTGACTGAAGAAAATACAGTAGCTAACCCATCATAAAATTGGCACAGCTTGTATAGCTAGCTATACAATCGTGACACCAGCAACAAGCTGGCAGGAGTATGCTTTGCACACTGTCACATATGGTTTTCATGTTCTCTTTTTCTTTTGAAGTCAATCTTGGCTCACGGTGAAAGTCAGTTTAACATGCCTTCATACATGATGTTTTGTCTTTTCTTTGGAGTTGTGTTCTTTCAGCGATGAACAATTTATTGCCAGCAGTATGTTTACACAGCAGGTCTACAGGTAGTATGCTATTCAGTCAGGTGAAAACACCTTATCCAATATGCAATAGCTCTCTGATTTCTACCCAAGAGCTCACTGAAAGTGCGAGTGAAATGCTTAGGCAAGAAATTTGTGATACTCTTCATTTCCAAACCACATCGTACATCACTTCTTCAGACCTATCACTGCAGAGGTTTGCAGCATTTGGAGGTTTACTTTTCTTTGTAGCCTTCAGATAATACACGAGGCAGCTTTTGTCAGGCTTTAAAGATACAATCCAGATTTCATTTGACAACACAAGGTGCAATTTTCTAGTTGTCATTACAAATACAATAAAATTCACAACCTAAATGTACATGAAAAACACTGTATCTGCCACATACTGGTTAGCTCTGAGATAAAATGTCATTGAGGGAAACTTTGTGAAAAAAATTTACAAAACCACAGAAGCCTTGAAACTGAAACCGTGAATGCTGAGATTATGCATACAGTCTTCAACAAGATACAGTACTTCTACTGACTCCATGGTACTCTCACACTCTCTCGCAATCTCAGAACATCAGCATGTTAAAAAAAAAGCTCAGTTATGCCAATTAATGCGTCTTATAACAATATGATAGCTACTTTAATTAAAATATAGAATCCTCCTCTCTGTGGCAACAATCTCACCCCAGCCCGCTGCTGCTGTATCTTGTGTTTGCAAATTAGGAGGAGGCAATCAGTGCATCACATGCAGGTTTGGTTATGGAAATAGTAACACAGTAACAGTACAGATAAAGTTAGTTTTAATATTTTTCAACTAACCTTATTTACCTTTATAGTTTATAACTCTTGCCTTGCATGTATCCCCTGTACATACATGATATCATGTCACTTCATCCATCATCGTCTCAGGCAACAGTATAAGTTACCCTGTGGGTCTCATCACCACCATTGTTGTGTGTAAGTCGTGGGTCCTGTGTCACTGAACCTGCAGGCAGATGCCAGAATGTGTCAATCATTCAGTCATTTAATTTCATCTGCTTGGATAAACCTACAGGGTGGTTTGGGGAATGGTTCTTCAAATAGGGATGAATAATACTCCAGAGTTTTAATGGGCTCTTTATGGTTTTATGAAGTACTTCTTTAACTGCAAAGTGCAAGTGCAGCGAGAACAGTGTAGGATGCTTAGTGAAGATTTACCGAAATTATGTAAGGTTCTTATTGTCTGCATGTTTTTTAACCTTGTTAGACGCTTTGTGGTTTGATTTAAATGGATGTAGCTTTAAAATGTATCCAGGAGTATGGAAAATATTTGAAATGTTTTCAAGAGAATGGCCACTTTCTTCCGTTAGGGTTAGGGTTAGGGTTAGGATTAGGGTTAGGCTTGCTTCATTTGAGTTTCAACAACCTACTAGCATAAAAAAAATCAATCGAATCAGACATTCAAAATGTTATCCAGTCAATGTTTGCTCAACCATAACCCTCGTAATTCACTCTCACTGCTAGTTGTCAGTCTCATTTTCTTTAGTGGCAGAGAGAGCACCATAATGCGTGCCTGCAGGCTACCATAAATGTTGGGGGTTTTAAAAAGTATGGTAATATGGACTGAAGGTTTGTGCCACAGTTTCATGGTGCTTGTTTAAAGCGCACCCATGTTTAGTCTGTTCTGAGCAAATCCATCTGTTACCCAGATTCACTGTAGCATGCTACACGCCCTGACAAACACTTTTGAAATGTAGTTTCAGGCTAATCATCTCAATGGAAGACAACCCGAGAAAAGCTGTTCTGCCACATCCTGCAGCGGGAGGGGGCTAATGACATGCGATAGGGAATGTATTTAACTACTGAACCACGTCATTCTCAATACACTCATGATAGAAAGATGGATGGGGAGGGAGCAAAGAATCTGAAAACTAATTAACACTTGAGTGCATGACAAGGCTGTCATGTCTGTTATGTTGCTATAATAATGCTATATATATTGTATGCGGTGATTGACTTTTTATATTCAATCTATTCGCAACTGAAACAATGAAAACTGTCATACATCCAGATAAATTACATATTTATTTTGTAACTTTTGTGCACTACTTTCAATTAATGTTTTTCTCCACCAATAAAAACAAATCAGAGATAACAATGCTTGTCACAAACATGAAAAGCAAGTGAGACAAAGCTGTTTTTTTGGATCTGCAAACATCCGCAGTGGCAAAGCTGCGAAAAGGCCACCGCTGACTTGAACTAATTTTAGGTGATGCCATGCGCACAGGACAACCTGCTGGGCCCAAAATGGGCCTTCGCCATGCCATGACAAACAAGTAGTGGGCGAAAAGAGAAAGGGAAAATTGATAAATGCAGCAGCCCACGCCAGTTTTCTTTTCCAAGTGAACAATACCACCATTGTTCAGCAGGGGCTCTGGCAAAGGGTGGCGGTTGATTGTTTTGTAAAATCAACAACTTACAAAATAGATTTCTGAGATTCCTGGCTCCAGTTTCTAATGTGGGTAGATTACATACATCTTTTTAAAAACAATGTCACCCCGCAATGCAAGCTGAAAGCAGGAGGCAAATTATGGTTCAAACATAAAAAATAAAAGTGACAAAAATTTGCAGAAAGGTTATATGTTTTTAAAAATATATATATTTCTCCAAAACCCTCAATTCTTCATCACCCAGGACGTGCCTTCAGCAGTCTGTGTCTGCACATCTGCAGGCTGCATCAAGTCAGTTCCCTTTCTCCTCCAGCTCACCATGAGCTGTTTGAGCAGATGCTAAATGCGAATAGCGTACCCCGTCCAAGCTTCCCGGATCCACCCCTCTCTCCACATTCAGCCCATTGGCCTTTGTCTGCTTTAATTGAGCCCTCCACTCCATTTAATGGTCTGTTTAATACTTATTGAAACAGAGCTAGTGCTGGAGGTTAAATACATCTTAATGCACTGCGCTAATCCTTTCATTAAAAGAAATGTAAGGCTCGTTGAAAGCTGCAAGATTGCCTCCATTAATTAGGGGGTCTCTCTGCCCCATCGCGCTGCCCAGCCAAGCCGTGTGTCACCGCTTTAAATGGTGGGAGAGGACTCCCAAAAGAGAGGCCGCCGACCGTACAAACTGCTATTACAACTGGCAGAAAATGGATAAAAGAGGAACCAGAGTTTTATTTAGTGAGGCGTCAAAAGAAACCGTGGCTGTACAAGCCTCAGCGCACTATGGTGTTTTTTTTTATTTAAGAAAAATAGGAAAGAATTATATAGGTGCTGAAAATTGTCTTTTAAGATGTATGTATCCCACTTTATATTTTGTTCCTGTTTTATCTCAATTTGATTGAACATAATTTCACTATTTGACCCTTTCCTTTTTTTTCAGTGTTTGTCAGTAAATATCTTTCACTATCAAATTCACATAGTTTACACTTGTGTGACATTATCTACCTTGAGACTCATTAATGCAAATACTATAGTCACAGGAATTTACCAGCTAGGATCATTTGTTTGTTTTTCACAGGGTGGAGAGTTGGCAGTGGAGCATTTTGATCCCTGCGCTGCTGTTCCTGACTCCTGTACAGAATGGCCCTCTCTCCATAGCGAGGTGGGCAGGCCCAGCGTAGTCTTGTCTGGGCTCCAAGCCATGCTCTACGGGTGAGGGCGTGTGGTCACAACACTCCTACGCCCCGCGTCCAACCCACTCCCTTGCCTTCACCCAAATCCAAACCCATCTCCTTCAAGCGCCCATTCTCTTCCCTTCCGCTGTATTTTGGACCGACTGAGTGCCCGCTCCTCCTCCCTCTTACTTGCTTTACTTCAGGAGGTGCAGTAAGAGCTTGCAGTGTTATGTCAGGAAATAACAAGAGAAGACCTGCTTTAGCCTTCCAGAAAAAGTTCCAGATTGAGTCAAATACATTTCAGGCATCACATGTAGTCTGCTAAACTCAGAAGAGAAATGTTAACCTGTAAATTATCATCCAGCTGACATGATGTCACTAAAGCAGGAGAAGTCTAAGGCCTCTGAGGACAACTCTTCTCTGGAGTCAGATAAGCAGATTGCAGTCATCTTGAACGCTGCTCTCCCACCACCTCCCAACAACCAACCCCCCACCCACGTCCCCCACCCTGCTGCTGCACTCCGCTTTAATTTCCCCGACACTTTGAAAGCTTTTCTCACTGTATATTTTATCACTTTTTCTTAAGACTTGCGCTCAGCTACGCCTCAGCTCCTTTTAAAATACAGAGCCAAAAAACAAGACAACTCGCTTCTTGGATTCTCTCTCTCTCTCTCTCTGTCTCTCTCCCTCTCTCCCTCTCTCTCTCTCTCTCTCTCTCTTGTTCCCTCTATCCTTCTCTCTCATCCCATTGTGAACAGGCTTATTGGAAAGAGCACACTTAACAGAAGAATTTCACACTGTATTAGAAAAATGCATCTTTTCACACCTGTACATATCTTGTCTAATCTGCTTGCTAACCAGCCCCTCTGAGGGAGGGCCACATGCTGTACAGCAGAGGGACGATGGTGGAATTTGCTTCCACTGCCAGGATGAGAAATAGAATAGACAATAATGTTCGTAATCTAAATTATATAAATGACATTTGGATGAACATATATGAGAACTGTTGTTTCTTTCTCTTCCAGTTGTGTGTGAGAGTGTATTCATTCATCATTTGCTAGACAAGAAAAGTCCAATAAATAGCAACAAACACCATCTATTAATTCCTAACATGCGGTCGGTTGATGTTATGTGATTGAAGTGTGACAAAAAGTTGTGAGGTTTATTTATTTTTTTGTTGCTGTTGTGATGGAGCTGGTAGATCTGTGGGCGTGTAATCGCACCGAGGTAGAGGCACTCGGAGAGAGACACACATTACATCTCAACGTGCCAACAAGTTCAGGAGTGAAATCCTGTGGATGCGAGCACATGTAAAGTCATCATAACATTGGAACAAGGTTATCTGAGAAATGGCAGTTTATGTGGCAGTTTATGTTTTACCTTCATGAATAGAAAATATGCTGACTGATTCGGAGGATTTTGAACATGCGTGAATGCACACACATAGACACATTCAGGCACTCTCATATAAATACACACTGACACACCCCCGTGCAAAACACACTCCAGATCCCCTTGAAATTAATGCAAATATTACAATATCACATTCTCTCTTCTTTCTTTTTTTTCTTTTACAATTGTTAACAATGCCAGATTTACTTTGACATTTCCAGAATCCTTGTCGGTGAGTAGAGAGCTTCTCTTTAGTCAGATCACACAAGTCCTCACATGTAGCTATCGATCATTGCTCTGATCAGTCCATCAATTGACATGAGTGCTGTTGCAGGTGAAATTTCAAGTGGACAAGTGTCAGCATGCCCCGTGCACAACACTCAAGCTCCACTGCTACCTCTTTGTTACCCCCTCCTATGGCTCTCAGGTCTCTCTAATTGCCTATACACCCCCTCCGCCCACCCTCCACAACCTTCCACCTTGCCCCCGGGCAGAGCAGGGCCAGAATGGCGGTTGGTGGACCTTGGGAGAGTGGTCTCGGCTGGGGCCCCCTCACTAACACTCAGCCCAATGTGTTAATAGATCCAATGCCATCTTATTTTCGCACTTCTGTGAGACGGCAAGGGGCGGCCAGGCGGGATCGGCAGTCTGCCGCACTGAAAGAGCTGGAACAAGGGGAGGAGGAGGAGGAGTGGATGAAGGGGAGGGGGCAATGGTGGGATCGCAGCACTCTACCAAGGAGGTCAACAAGAAGGCAGGGGGCACAAGTTCAACTGTGCAACACAGAATGATGGGATCACGATGGGAGGGGTGCAGATGTATGAATGGATGTGTCAAAGTGTGGATGGAGGGATAGACAGGGTAGAGGGAGGGATGCCATTTTCTTTTTCGTTTACATTGTAGGCCTATATTTTTATATTATATATTCCTTACAAGAAGAACAACAGCATCATTTGTTCAAATGCTTAGCATTTTGCATAGTGTGTTGGATAGCATAGATGACTGAAACCTGCCAGTAGAGTGCCTAGCTTCAATCAGACCCCAGAGCTGCAGCCTCACAGTCAGCCAGTCTTCACTACTGACTGGCTCGATTCAGCTGGGAGCAGGCAGACTTAATCAAGAGACTTGAACATAGAAAAGGAGGAGAATCGGTTATTAGAATATGACTGCCATCATGCTTTCCTGAGGTTTGGGCTTGAGACACCGCAATCCTCTGAAATATCTTCCCTAGACTGCTGATCAGAGGTTACAACAATATATTTTATCCTAGTGTGTGGAAATCCTACACTAAAGATGTTGGATTTGTAACTATTGGATCAGTCTAAATACAAAGGCTGAATATCGGCCTTTGATTTCTAAGGACTACTTCCTCTCATAGCAATAGTGAAATCATGCCACTGAAAGTTGTGAAAAGTGATGATTACGTAATCACTGCTGTATGGGCGCATGATCTCTTTGAACTTCTTTTACAAGGGCTTACTCCAACAACAGGAGAGCACCTACAAATGCTTTGTCCAAATGCTCGCAGACTCCTTCAACAAAAGACTAGATGGGATCTTAAAGGAGCTATGTGACCTAAAATCAAGTCTACAATACACCCAGAAGGATGTGGATGAGTTAAAATCACCTTCTGACAACATGTCAATTCAGTGTAAAGAGCTGAACAATGACATCACAACAGTCAGCTCAAGCCTTAACAACATGAATGGTAAAGTTTACTTGGAAAATCAGTCTTGCCATTACAATTTGATCTTTGAAGGAATTCTGGAGACTAACCATGAGAAGTGGTCTGACTCTGAGGAAAAGATCAGATATGCTGAAACTTGACTACAAGCATATAGAACTCGGACATGCCCACAATCCTAGGAAACCACCTGGTCAAGGAGAGAAACCAAAGCCTATAGTGGTTTAGTTTCTCAATGAGGAACTAATTGCTAGTAAACCATCAGTTACTGGGCGGTTCTGCTTTTTGTTTAAAAAGGTTACCTATGAGTCAGAAAAAGAAATGTTCAAAATGCCAAAAGTCCATGGGTTCAGGTATTCACTGTTATCTTTGTAAAAATGGGGTTCATTTAAAATGTACAACGGTTCCTAAAAAGACACCTTGTAGTTGGACATCATGGATCTGTGATAACTGTGACTGAGTTTTTCCTTTCTATGCACTTAATGATGAAGAATTCTTTGTATTCTTGTCTGACAGTCTTGTCACTAAACATGGGTTTACAGTTGATAACAGGATGTTATTTAATCCATTTGAACTTAACAGAGATGAAAATGTTTGACATGATACAGATTTTGAACCTGATATTAATTTCTTTTCAGCTACTAACATTTCTTACTCTTGTGAATACTGCAATGAATTCAATTCAATTCAATCATGGAATCATTTCCAGTTGAATCTAAACTATCTACGGTTTTGAATTTCATTATTAATTACACAGTCTCACTAAAAATGATGATCAGCTGGTACATTATTTATCCTCCTTAAATCATGAGTTTTCTGCAATCGCTTTTACTGAATGATGATGGCTTATCGAAGAATCTAGGTCTTTATGAACTGCCATCATATAACTCTACTCACTTCATCAGACAGTCCAGGTCTGGAGGAGGAGTTTCAGTTTTTGTCCATCAAAATTTAGAATATGTTAATCGACATGACCTTTTTCTAAATTCTGATGAAGTGGAGGTTGAATCACTTTTCATTGAAATCTTGTCTTACAAATATAACAAAAATGTGGTCCTAGGTAGTATTTATCGACCACCAGACACTGACATTACTTCTTTTCATAAAAGTCTCATTAATACGTTAGAGCTTATAAATAAGGAAAACAAAACATGCCATATTCTTGGGGACTTCAATATTAACCTTTTTAATAGTGAATCTCATTCTCAAACAGAATATTTTTTAAACAATTTACATACAAGTTATTTTTATCCCACCATTGACAGACCTACCAGGGTAACAGACGAATCTGCTACACTAACTGATAATATATCATTTAATACTTTTAACTATGAAACAAAGTCAAGAATTCTATACACATATATCAGATCATTTCCCAATCTTTCAAATTGTCTTACTAAATGGTCATAAGGGAAAAAAACAATAATTCTGTAGTCACTTATAGAAATTTCAATACAAACAATAAAGCAAATTTAAAGAAATGTTGGAGAGAGTTTTCTTTGAAAAGGTATAAAGGGAGAGCAATGCAAACTTAGCTTATCAAGCATTTATGAAACTATTTAATTCAACTTTCACAAAATGTTTTCTGCTGTTTACTCTTTCTGTTGATATTGGGAGAAAACATAATAATCCTTGGTTTACTGCTGAAAAGTCCCCCATAATCAAAAACAAACTCTACAGAAAATATATTTCATCGCCAACTCCCTTAACAACTCATTAGAGAAATAAATCATGATTTTCTCAATGACTTAATATGGTTTCAAACAAATAAGTTGTCATTAAATGTCAAAAAGTGTAATTTCATGTTATTTGCAGGAAATAAGAAATATGACAGTGAGAAAATTAAACTTCATATTGATAATGAAGAAATTATCATAGTTTCATCAACATGTTTTTTAATATTCTGATGATAAACTTCAAAAATTTTGGAGAGAACAAATTGGTTTTGTCTGCAATAAGGTCACTAAATCTCTTTGGATTCTGAGAAAAATGGAAGGTTTTGACCACAATACATGTTTCTTAACATTATATAATAGTTTCATTTATCCATAACACACGCATACGACTATTTTTGACATTAAAGGTATACTATGCAAGATTTTCTAAAAACAATGTATAGATTCATACAAAAGTAATCCCTCTCAATCCTAAAGAGACCCTGCCCTCTGCCTGTGTTTTCTTATTTTCTTATTATTGTGCTGTGTTCAGGGCCCTTCTGGGCATCAACCTTTGGGCAGTGGGTGTGCAGCCCCCAGCCAATAACAGTGCGCAGGTGTGAGGTTGGGACTCGTAGCGTAGCGACCAGGTTACGTTGCTGTCTCCATCTCTTTCCTCTGCCCTGCTCTGCTCTGCTCTCCGTCTCTGTGTCATGGATGTATAAAGAGCTGCAGGTCTGTGTGTCTCCTTGACCGGCTGAGCACCACACATGCAGAGCAGAGAGTCCACAGCAGACAGGATGAGGCTCTGCATTCACACAAAATCCGGCAATGTGGCACTTTCCCGCAGGGTTGTGCACAGGTGTGGGCGTGTTTATTTGTGCTTTAGAACATAACCGCTGTGAAACAGTCAGAAAATAACATTTTATATTATCTGATTCACAGCTAGTGTCCACAAATGTGGAAATTTGCCTTCGGCTTCATAGGCAGGTTAAAACACATGATAGTAAATCACAATACATACAATAATAAATAACACACCATACACAGTACAGACAACAATAACAGACATGGTTTCAGAGTGGATGGTGTTTACGAATTTAGCAAAGTTATTGCATTTGGTATGAAAGACTTTTTGTAAAATGTTCTTGGTTGTTGCAGCAGCTCTATAGCATCTTCCTGAGGGCAGTTTTATGAATTCATTAAAAAGGGGGTGAAAAGGATCAGACAAAATTTGTCAGGCTTTTTGTCTCACTTGCATTTTATATATACATCCCAGTTGTTTCTGTTCTTTACAATAATTATACTAGCCATGTTTGTAATTCTGGACAGTCTATTTTTGTTCTTAGCCCCCAGGTGCCCATACCATGTACACATATTAAAGTTAAAACACTGTCATCAAGACTTCTGTAAACAATCTGTAAAATGTTCTCGCTTCTATCGTACGAATCCAGTTTCCTGAGTAGATACAAGCGCTGCATTGGTTTTTTAAAAGTGTATTTTGCGTTGGCTGTAAAACATAAAGTGCGATCAAAAAAGGCTCCTAAATATTTAAACTCGTCTACTGCTTCAACACGCTGATCGTTAATAAAAACGGGTGGAAAATAGTGACAGGCGCTATGGTGACTCACAATAACCAGCTTCTTAGTCTTACTTTCGTTAAGGGCTCTGTCTTCACACGACTTAGTCAGCTCACTAATACGGTGGAAATAAATAGACTGATTAATTGTATCCCCTGTCTGCGTAAGACAGCACCATGTCATCAGCATATTTGTACAACTGGCAGGCTGAATTCATAATTTGCATTTCATTAGTGTACAGGGAAAATAAAACAGATGACAGCACACAGCGTCAAGGCGCTCCTGTATTCAGAATAACTGTATCAGAGGTAATACCGCCGCACCTCACTCTCTGTGGTCGATCTGTGAGAAAGTCTCTCATCCATTGTATAACACTGCTGTCGGTGTTAATGTCACAAAACCTTTTAATCAGAGTATATTTCTGCATACAACTGCGTCTCCAGTACCTCAGCCTTTCTTGTATGCAAACTGAAGTGGGCCAAACCATTCACTGAGAGATGTTAAAAGATGATTGACTATGACAACCTTCATACATTTACATAGGATGCTGCTCAGTGCGACTGGTCTAAAATCACTGAGTTCTGCTGTTCTGGGCCTCTTAGGAACAGGGATGATATTGGAGAGTTTCCATGTTTTGGGAACATAATGTTCATTCAATAAAAGCAGGAACAATTTCGTAAATATTGCTGTGAGCTGAAACCTACACAATATAATCATCTTACTCCTTAATCCATCAGGTCCAGGTGCTTTACTAGGTTTGATTCTAGCTAAGCTGGCTGCTGCTTCTGCCTCTGTCAGTACAATTGTGGAGTGATCAGTGTTAGTGAATATATCAAGGTTATCATTGTCATTAAAATCAAATCTAGAATAAAAATGGTACAGTTCAATAGCAAAAGATACCTTCATTCAGTAGGACATCTTGTTTTTTCCCCTCCAGTACCCATCATAACATTCAGTCCATTCCAGGCATCCCTGGCATTACCTTAACAGAGCTGACTCTCTACCTTTATCTTAACTAAGTCCAAATCCCCATTAATAAAAACAAGTCTCCTCTCCTTAATACACTGTCACATTTCTGTAGAAGCCTCTGTTTTATTACTAGGGTACACTCTAATGGCTTTCTTAGTAGTGACATTGGTCTCACAAAATTTCATGTATTCAGTTAAGGTCTCTGTTATTTCATTAGTATCAATAAAGCCATTGAAAAACATTTGCCAGTATGTATTTTCAAAGCAATCCTTGCTTTACTTTAGCTCTGTACTTTGGGGGCCGATGGATAACAAGCATCTGGTATTTTGCCAGAACGCCGATCAAGAATTCTCATGTGTCTCGTCGGACAGTCGATATACCAATGGAGTGTGGGAAAGTGGTGGGCTAGATCATGACTGTTAAAGTCCTCAAGAATGAACACTAGGGTTCTTCAGCATTTGGAAGTTTGAATTACTGGTATTTAAACATTATTTTTATTGCTAGTTTAAAGATGTTTTCTTTTGAACTACATATCAGTGAATGCTAACGTTAGACCATCCTGGTCTATACCTTTACCTCATTTATCCCACTTGCATTTCATAATCAATAATAGCCTACTATCAAAAGCACATAACAGTTGAAGTTTATTCAAATATGTAGCCAAGTTGATTAAGATATGTTGTCTTCTGAGCCCCAAAAGACAGAGTGGTTATATTGGTTATCTTAGCTCAACCCAAGTGTGTCTCTAAACTGTAGCTAGCGTGCTGCAAAGATACTGTAATAAAGTTTGTTGCCAAGCTGTACTAAATCCTGGGACATAATAGGTGATCTGTTACATGTTGTTTTCACCTACTTCATTGTGGTTAATCCTGAGAGGGGAACGAGGGCAGCCATGGAGAGTAATACCAATAAGCCAGACAAGCTCACTGAAGAACTTGATGTCACTTCATGAAAGGGAGTTAGGTTTCCCTCTTGTTTAAAAATTTTCCCACTGCCATTCAATTGTCTCATTTCTATTTTTCTCACTCTGTGCTTGATTGTCTTTCTTGTTTCTTTCTCACTCAGTGAGCTGTGAGCCTTGAAGCCTGGATACCAGCCTCCTGCCAATTATAAGAGAGGACATTTGAAGGCATTACAAATTTTGTATCCTGCAATCTGTTTATTTGTGCTTTTATATTTTTTTAACAGTTGCTGTTTAGACTCATAACTAAGTTTCGCTCAGCTGACACTTCTATCATCCTCTTTTGTGCTAGATGTTAAGGGTTATGGGTTTTAAAATGTAAAGCTGAGCTGATCTCATTATTCATTGTCATTAGATCTCATACACGACCATTAAGATTGAAGACACATTGTTATTTACTGAATATGTCTGCAATTTGTAGTTGTTTATATTAATATGAATAAGGAGAAAACTGTTTACTGTAACTTTTACATTGAGAAATTGTTCATGTAGATCACAATCGCAACACTGTGAAAATACAGTATTTTACTGCAAACCTAGCTACATTATCAACCTGTGAACCTCACCTACAGCAGAATACTGTAATCATTTTTACAGTAATTAACTGTTAAATTAAATTATGGTAGTGACACTGTAAAAAGAAACTGGCAACTACAGCTGCCAGTAGTTTACTGTAATTATACAGGGACACAGCGTGACTGCCCTCTCAAAGTAGTAAAGGAATAGTGAGATGCATGATATTGTTAAATGGCTGCGAAACTTGTCAGATTGGAGGTAAGGATGTTTCGTTGAATCTGGAGGTCGCAGCTTGTGTCTTCTACAAAGTCAGCTTTGGATTCCTTTAACCATCACAGCCAGTTTTCTCTCAACTTTGAAAGTACCTTTAGGTTTCACTTACGTAACTCATTCAGAGAATAAATGAGAATCTGACAAATCAGAAAAAATGATTCATTTCTGGAACAGTCATATAGATTGTCAAGGCACTCACAAATTATGTATTTAGTTGTGTGAACATGTGAACTTGGGGAAAAATAACAGGTCATTTAAAATTCTGTCTCATCAAATCACTATCAGTAAGATTAGATTCATATTTAAGTAAATAAGTGCTATTATCATCCACATCACACTGGATTCCGCTATAACAAGTTTCAAGTGTTACCTTAGCTTTTGGTTAAATAGCATTAACAGGTAGAGGTGTCATTTAACCACTTTTATCTGCATTTTAGCATTCTTTAACATATTGTATGTTTACATCTTTACCTTTCATGTGGAGCCTAAAGAGAAGCTTGAAAACACATTTGAATCATGATTTTGGCCCTTTACAACACCACAATAACAAGCTTTAATGCAGTTTTAATGGTGATTGACAGCAATGTATAGTATGTTTCAGGTTTTATAAGTAGACTCAGCATTAAAAAGAAAACACTCCTTCCTAGGCTCACCATTTTTGAGCAAAGGTTTGGCAAAAATACTGATTTTTCAACATCAGTCTGAAATGCCATGCAGCCTTGTGTGCTGGTTGAGGGGCATGACATGCATTTTGAGTGGTTGGAACAACTTTGTTTCTCTTGTTCTTACTATGCAGTCAATATTACCGTTGGCTTCTCTGCCTTTACTTATAAACCACAACTCAACCACAAATCAACAACTTCAAGCTGGTTCTCTGGGGGGTAGTCATAAATTGTTCTGGGAAATGTAGGAAGGCTACTAACTGAAGGGGAAAAACTTTCAAACACATAATTTTATGAAGCTTCATATCATACTGTAAGAAAACTGAAATGTACTGAACAGTACCGACGGATGATACATATCAGTGTTGATTTTTACTTAAAGTTTTGGTGTCTCTAGAGGCCTCTTAGTGTGAGGACCTGAGAAGCAACAGCAACAGTCACACTTTTTTCTCATACCATTAATTTTGTTCACAGATGAGCGAGTCACATGCAGGAAGCAAGAAAACCACTTTTCACAAGAGAAAGGTTTTTTTTTTTGGATGAGTAAGTGTTCTTACCTTTGAGATTTTAGTTTAACTTCAAAAACATGAATTACAAAGATTCATAAAGGAAAGGCAAACCATGTTGTAGGCTACATTCTTTCTCTCCATATTTTATTATAGGTCTCTTCTACCTGAGGGTTTCTGAGTCAGTGCACAAAACCCAAAACGTGATCAGTTTAGTAAAAAAAACAAGTCTAACACAAAAAGACCACTGAACATGTTTTTCATGCAACTTCCGCCTCTCAGATGGTTTTGCAGGAGACGTGGAATCCCTTCTTCGCTTTGCAACACCCACACAGTATGAAAACAGTCATCAGTGTCACAGTTGTGAGGGGTTGCTCCCAAGTCACAAGTGTTTTGTTTGCGTTTTTTTTCTCTCGTTACAGTGTGATATATGGGTTTTTTTTATGTAATTTATGATAAGTCACGTGTAGCCAGTACATGACAGTACTTTGTTGTGGGTTTGACACCAGAACCATACAGTAACACAGAACAGTTTTAACCAGAGTTAAAAGTGTACACTGTGTTTGTGAGTTTATTTGAGTGAAAGTTTGTGTAGAAGACATTTTTTTTTAATCATGTTTAGCTCTGGTGGCATTTGTCTTCCAAAGCAGGCACATTCAAAATGCAATGAACCTTTCTCTCACTTGTCATTGTGTCAGAAAGCCTGATTAGCTCTCAGGAGGGAAACTAATAGGTCTTTCAGATCCTTTCAGATTTTATTCCCAAGATTTAAAGGTTAGAAAGATCATAAAGTATAAAAGTTCACATAGACACTCTGAAGTGTCAGGAGGAAGGGGGAAGAAAGAATAAAGAGGGGGGGAGTGGGGGGGGTAGAAAGCGAAAGAGGAGCGGAGTTTGGCTCTGAGCCAAGTGTGTCTCAAGCATTTTGGGTCCTCACCTCCCTCTGCCCCTGTCAGGCTGGTCATGGACTCCCTCTCTAGGCGTCAGAGATGTAAAGTGACAGCCAGGGTGGCTTCCATGTCAGTGAGGTGAGACTAGGCTCTCCGGCTAGATGCCCTGACCAGGACCACCCCTTTGGGTCTGCCGCGTGTGAAAAAAGAAAAAAAAAAAAATCCTCACGCTGCAGTGTCTCACCATGATTATATTGTCACTGCCCCCTCCTAACCTGTAAGATATCCCCACCCCTCCTCCTCCCTTCCTTCAGCTTCTCAGAGATCCAACAGTGGCAGATTAGGATGCTGTCATCACAGTGGCAGAGTGCTAAAACATCCATTAAGCTTTTAATTGAAGAGACGGTAGGATGGGGGAAAGGAGCATGTGATGTTGTGTGTGTTGGTATGACAGAGCTCGTCTTGCAGAGGTGAGAAGTGACAGAGACTTGTCAAAGGTCACAGTCGGCCAGAGGCCAGCCCTACTGCGCTGTCAATCCACGCTGCTCTTTTGTGGCGGCGCTCATTGATGCAAAATGAGCAAACAGATAAAATGCACTCATGCTTTTATTTACACCCACCTTTGTACACCACACCTTTTATTTACACCATATCATGCATGCATTAATATAAATTCATATGCACTATTAAAACATTGTTGGTGAAACTAATTATGCATGCACACATCAGCAAGTGCTTCTCAACTGTTTGAGTTTGTTGAAAGAAGGTATTCTGTGTCTTCTTTGTGCCTCCCTTGTCAAAGGCTCACACCTCTATTGTGCTTTGCATCAGCACACACATTCAGACACACAGGGTCACTCAGCTGTTTAGAAAACAGATATTTGCCTATGGACTGATAACGTGTGCAACTATGCTTGTGTGAGCATGTAGGAGTGTGTAGTGCGATTTGGTATAAACTCAAAACTTGCTCTTTGAAGACTTCAAGGTCCTCTCTAATGCCTTTTTACTGAGTAGGTTAATGTAAACTGTGTTGTTCATTTCTAACACTGGCACATATTAAAATTTGCCATTTAAATTTTTTGGCACCACCTGTGGTTGTTGGCAAGGGGGTAAGGAAGTTTGAATAATACAAGTTGTGTGATGACACAAATAGGGAATTTGACTCAGCTTGATACTTACACACAGTGCAAAGAGTACATTTACAGGACGATGCAGATACAGACATATGATCAACCTTAACATAATATTATATACAGACAAAAGCTGCATGGATAACAAACTATATACACACATGACATGTCTCTATGCACTGTATGTACAAGGCTGTAATACTGTACAGATAATTCAAAGCATGCTGGAATAAATATAAATTACTCTATTAACAAAGGTGGGTTACAAGTGCATATATCGGGAGTAAGTGTATATTAGTGTATATACATATAGACTGCTTAGACTTGTGTATGGCGATGACATGATGGAATGTGCTTGTTATTGCACAATATTTATCTTATAGTGTAATATGTATATAGTTCGTATGTACAGTAAGTCATTTAGTACTGAAGTGTTGTTTCACAGGAAATTGAAGCGTGATGGCACAGGGCCAGAGACAGTTCTTATGTGGGTTTTTTTCTACTGTAGCACCTACCAAGTTGAGAAGTTGTATCGAGGTAGCAATCATACTTCAAGCAGCCACTCTTACAAAAAGGAGAAGTGCAAGTAGTGTATCTGTTTACAGCTCAGCCAAACAGACCTGGGCATGGAAATTCATTACATCACAATATAAAGACAGTTCAAGTGTTGGTCTATACAGTAATAAGGAACTCATTACAGTATCAAATGTTGTTTTCCCTATTACATGAAATGCATGCATGCACCAGATTTTTTTTTCTCTGCATCATGTCCAGTACATGCATGCATTTTTTTCCTATGAATCCATGGTGCATGCTCAGTTTCCCCTGCAAGAACAAAGTAACAATGTGCATGTATAGAGAAGCAGTTACAGAATCCAAATATACTAAGTTTGCATTGCTTAAAAAATACTGGCCATTAATTGTATTGAAAATATTATGTGGATGCAAGTAATGAATTGGCAGGGTTTGCTGCATCCACATACATTACATACATCCTCGTGCATTCTTTACTTTCTGTAATGACACGCATACGCATGCATGACTCACATAAACCCACACGCTGCCCTTTAGAGCTTTTGTCTTCCTGCTGAGAGGCCGTAATGTCAGTGTTTGTGTTGGTCAGCAGGGTCTCTGTCCACACAGTGAGCGGGGTCAGCGACCCCACAGCAGGACCTGGACACTGGGAGAAACACAGGGAGGGGGGCAGAGGGGGTACCAGTTCAGGTTCTGAGGGGTCCGCTCATCTTCAAATCCAAGCCAAGGCCTCCGATGCCAAGCCAGTCTGTCAGGCCCCCCTCTCACTGCGGTTCTGGCCTCGACACCCTGCAGTTATGGAGGCATAAACTGGCATAGGCCAGCATAAGCTTCCTCGTGGCGCTGCATATGATTAACTGGACCATTGGGCAGCTTGGCCTGGGAGAGGCCTGGGTCCTGGGCATGAGTCCACAGGGCACGGGCAAGGACAAGGGAGGCTTTGCCAGGGTGGAAGCAGATCTCTCTTCTTGTTTACATTTGATGAAAATTTTGTGCTGACTTTGAGCAAAAAGCAGTTTTATTCTCAATTGCATCAGATGGATCTCTCTGCCAACATCAGTGTCTCACACTTTGTGAGGCTTATGTATGTATGTGTAAAATTCTTCAGATGCTAGTTAGTCAGGTTTTTACAAGTAGAGAAATGTGCCAGTGAGTCAGAAAAATGTGTCTCAAATGATGGTTGAGGTATCCCATATTTAGTGTATACACATTATTAACAATTGCGAAAATGTAAGAAAAAGTTGGGCCATAATAAATAAAAAAGGGGTTTCTTTATGTTGTTGCAGTTAACATTAATGACAAGGATTAATAAATATCATGATATTATAATACTAACACACACACATTTACTTTACATTTACTATGTGATGTATTTTGACAATAGTTTGCCTGATAGTTTGTTGATAAAGTGTAGAAAACAGATACATGCTGTTCCGGAAAAGAAAGAGTTAAGCAGCACATTGATGGGTTTTAAAACAGCAGTCCAAAAAGCTGCCTTTAAACATGATCAAGTCTTTCTCCTTCACACCTCCAACTTCACAAGTGTGACTTCCGTCTGTTGCGTCTCTCTCTCTCTCTCTCTCCATCTTTTCTCTCCCTCTTTCTTCCTTCTCCTCTTCTCATTCCTTTAATGTTTTATACTTGCAAATCCCAGCACTGCACTTGCTATGCAGGGAAATTGAGTTCTCTTCACTATCACAATGCCTGTCCAAGATTTCTTCAGCATCAAGGACAGTGTTCACAGCAATGCAGGTACATCTGAAAAATAATTTTCTCTCTGTTTTTGGCCTTCCAAGTTTAGGTTTATGCTCTCAGGGCCTCAACGCAGCAGCCCTGGAATTACCTTGATTGGCATGTAGCATCAAATCAGTATTTTATAATTACTCTGACAACAAAATAGAGATATCAGTGACATACCTATATTGTATTTTTAGTTATAATGAAACAAAATAAGCCAACTTTGCATTGTTCCTGCTGCAACAATGCAATGTTCTGACTATATTAGTCAAAAGGATCTATTCTCAACCCCAATTCCAGAGTTTGAAAGCTAAAAAAGAAAGAAAATTTCAAAGGTTTTTATATTTCTTTGGCACATGGAACTTGAAAACACCAGTGTGGACAGTACCCTGTCTGACACATATACAGCATTACATGTATCTGCATTGTGTGGATGTGGACCCAGATCACCTTAACCCCCACTTGTACTCCCTTCCCCCTCTCCCCTCTCCCCCCGACTCGAAGCCCCTCTAGCCCCTCGCCCCTCTCCCCCTTCTCTACCACCACCCTCTCTTCCTTTCCCTGAGGGCGATGTGGCATTTCTTCCCTCAGCCAACCGTCTCCCTGGCCCTGTGCTGTCACTCTGGATGGCTCCTAGCATGCCGTGCCCCGCTGTGATTGAGCATTACGAGGTGTTTCACGCCTCTGTGCATTAGGCGAGACGGCAGGGAGGGCGTTGGGTAAATGATACGTATGGATCGCAAGGGCAACAGGGTTCATGGCTGGGTCAGGTCAGAGGGAGAAAGGCGACGGTCCTGGCTCCTGTGACAAACCATGCATACATGCACGCATGTGCACACCTGCATGCGTCCACCTGCGCTCAATATATACACAAACATACACACATAGTATACCTGTATGTACATGCACAGGTACACACACCAACATTTGTGCATACACATGTCTGCACATCACGGATGGATTGACAGAAACACTCACTGACATTTTATTTTACTCATAGCAGCAACAACAACATTGGTATTTACAGAGTTATTATTAATATTATATTATATTTTTAAAAATGCAAACGCAACCAGATTGTACACTCTTTCCAGCCCACTCATCAAGAACCATCACAAGGTCAACTGAAGTTGATGCAACTCATTTTCACATTTTAAGATAGTGACTGCTCACATCCCTTTGTCATGATTAACAGTGCATGCTCTTAACAAAAATTTCAACTGCAGCAACATGATCATAAGAGCAGAAGTAAAATTTCAGATTGTTAAACAACACACACTTCACTTTGTTCTTAATCCATCTCCATGCATGAACAGGCGAGGCTTGTTTGAGCTGGTGAGAGTGTGTAATTAATGTGCTGTGACGAGGGGCTTCTGCCCAGTGACAGTGAAAGACCACCTACTGGCTTTTAATACTGCCTGTCAATGTGGCCACAGGACACTCAATACAAGCCTGTTTCAGCTTGGGGGGCTGAGTGGGTGAGAGCTATGCAGAGAGACAGGGATGAAAAAGGAAAACAAAAATGGATTTTATTGTAAAATAGTAATTATTTGAAAGTTTAAATTAATTTAGATTTGCATTTCAATCTTTAAATTGTCTGTTTCTTTCAGCTGCAGTGGCAGCATATTAAAAGTGCAGAAAACTATAAAAAGATCAATTGAAAAAATATATGTTAACATGTCCAATTAAATTTGGCCAGTGGACCATCAAGTTATCCAATAAGAGACTTGAAGTTTTTAAGTGTTGATTGAAATTCTTTTACAGTTCATAAGTATCCCAATGATGTTTGTTTCTACAATATAGTGGCAGTTTGCAGTCAGGGTACACCATCTCTGACCTTTCTCCAGATCCTCTCAGAGTTTTATACACTCTGTTGCACCTCTGTGTGCGATGGAAACGTGCTTGATAGCACTGTGGTCTCGCCTGCTTAACCTCCTCACAACCAGCACCTCACCCCCCCTATGAGGACACACACAGACAAACATGCTATATGTGAGCACCACCAACACACACAAGCATGCATAAACACATACGCACACAAAAATACAACCTCAAACACAATGTGCTTACACACATAAACGCCTACAGTCACACACATTCAGTCTTTCAGACATACCCGCAAAATGACATTTCATTCACAGTTACTGTACATTATGCACGGTCATGCCAGTAAATGTGGGGCGCTAATAGCCATTTGACCTCATTTAAAGTGATTGGCTCCTCCACTAATGGCTTTGCGAACATATGGAGCGACAGAAGAAAATAGAGATATATGTTGAACTGCTCTATATGAACAGTGCCCTGAGATAACTTCTGTTGTGTTTTGGCGCTATGTAAGTGGAATTGACTTAAAATTGACCTGAGATGCACTAGTCAATCAACTTAAAATAAATCGCAACTATTTGGATAATCAATTAATTATTTTGTCAGTAATTTTTCACCCAAAAATGCCCAAAAAATGTATCTCCAGCTTCTAAAATGTGACAATTTGCTGGTTTTCTATGTCATACATAAGAGTCAAAGAATATCTTGATATTATTATCTTGATATCTGATTCTGGACTGTTGATTGGACAAAACAAGCCAATTGAAGGCATCATTGTGCACACTAAGAAATGGTAAATATCATTTTTTCACTACTTATCAAGAAAATAATCAGCAGACTTATCGATAATGAAATGATCATTAGTTGTAGAAAAAAAAAGTCAACAACAAAGCAAATTTCCAAATTGCTCATTAACAAAATCTAAAAATCTAGCTTCTAAAGATGTGAGAATTAATAGAATTCCAATGTACAGTAACCTAAAAGTACCCAGATGAACTGTGTAGAGTTGTCAGTGTCTCTCTTGTGTCACTTAGTGCCTGCTGTGGTTTCTCTTTGACATGCTCTTATAGGCTCTGCCTTTTGTTTTTATGTCTGTACATATTTCTAACATGACTATTTCAGCCTGAGTAAACAAACACGTGAGCACACACACGTGTACACACAGCTCCCAGTTCTATTCTACCACTTCACCTGTGATATATAAGACCCAGAGTACCATCCTAGACACTGGAGTTAAGTATAGCCTCTTGTATCCAGGCACCTTGTACAGCTGTAGGGAGAAATGATTCCCCGCTTCCCCCACTTCATGTCTGCCTGTCTCCTCCTCTGTTCTGGGAGTGAGTGTATGTGCCACAACAGAGCTCTCCAGATCAATACGGCCATCCAGGAGTTCTGCCTGTCAGTCTGCCTGCTGGTCTCTGGAGTGTCTGGAGGATTTTAAGTCCACGGTTGTCTTTCTTTGTACACACACGCCTTGCCATATTCTTTCTGTCTCTGCTCCTTCAGTTCGTTTTTTCTCCTCTCTGTCCCTCTCTCCCTGGCTGCCTGCAACCCCGGGGCTTGACAAGCTGGCCAGGCCACCGCATCTGCCAGCACATCTTTAGCGGCTTGGCAGTGAGGAACGTCCATCACAGGTTGTAATCAAACCTGCCTGGAAACTGAGCAGGAGGAGAGAGGAGGAGGAGGAGGAGGAGGTGGAGGGAGTGCAAGTGAGGGGGAGGGCCCCTCCTTCTGCCTGATTAATCATAATGTAATTTTAATTAAAAAGCACAGTGTCAAAGGGTTTAGCTGCCTGAGAAGTGAGCCCAGATTGCCACACAGCAGCAGCCCCCTCAGTCTGCGGGCAGGAAATGCGTCCTGACAAATCCAGGCGCCCGGGCCAAGAAAAACAAAGGCCACCATTACCAGGATATTGTCATTGAGAGAAGAGCAGGGGTGTGGGTGAGAGTTAGGGGGGTTGACATGGATGATGAGGGGACAAGGAAAGGAAGGAGAGCAGGGTTGGGAGGAGATGGGATGTGGGGACAAGCAGAAAAAAGGTTGGGGGTCACACTGTCATGCCAATTGGTGCTTGGTGCAAACGCCCATGTCATGCAGAACCGCAAAGAAAGAGTAGAGGCAGAAGTGAGGTGCGAGAGATTCTGGCATCGTGTTTTGTCAAGGGTGGATATTGTAAGCTTTTGTGAGGGATGCTGTAGGCTGGGGGCCCTGGTTTTTTGATGCTTAAGTTTGTTTACATCCCAGGTGCATGTAGCGTCTACTCAGTGTCAGGCCGGGCTATATTTACGCCACCTGAATCGGGGTTGCTGTGTACCGTGGTGTCGGCTCCAGGCCAAGATGTGGCTGAGACGATGGTAGCTGCTTGAGACAGGGCAGAAGGAGCCACGGTGTCACGGGCAGGGGGAGGCCAGAGGGCTGCAGCTATGTTCAAGGAGAGTTTCTGAGGAGACGTGGGGTGTCAACATGGCTGAGTTGAAAGCGAAGCCAAACACTTGTGGTGGCATGGCATTACCCTGGGTCATAGTGACAGATTAGGAGGATTACAGACATGGGTTAATGTGACTATAAGATGTATTGTTTTGAATACATCTGTGAGTGTGTGTGTTCATATGTACAATATTTTAGTACGTCAGGGTTGTACTTAAGTACGGTATCTGAGTAAATACTGTATACTTGTAGCATGCCACCACAGTCTGAGTGATAAGACATTTTCTCAGAGAAGTGCAGGCATGTAGCACATACAAGCTATGTGCAAAAAAAGCAAACTAAACAGCAATTTACATTCAGATCCCTTGATGAGTTTGACTTAAGCTAACGCACAAGTTAAGTTAATTTTGATTTCTGTCTCACACTTCATCCCTTAAACATAGAGCTATATAAGAATATGGTCTCCATAAATGATAGATGGAGGGTGACAGTGTAGTATACATTACTTGAGTGAGACAACAAAGGAGATACATACACCCCCAGAGAGGGAAAGGGGCTAAAAGCTCACTGTTCCCCTCATTCTCTCCCTCTTCATGGTTTTGGGGGTGGAGTGGGGCAATGGCCAGGATTGGATGACCTTTGAAGAGGGGAGAAGGGAGGGATGCAGGAGGAGTGTGGGGTTGGTAGGAGAGGGGGGGGGGGGGTCACCAGCATCCGGGTGGGGATGGGGGGTTCCTGGGCTGAGGTTTCGGAGGTGAGAGACCGTGAAGGGCCCTCCACCAGGCCCTAACATGCACTTGATTTCTCCCTCCAGGTGTCGTGTGCCTTACACTCCTCAGATGAGTGGTCTCTAAGCAGCGTAATATCCTCTGAGGCAATTCCTCCATGTGATTATGATATTGTCTTTTAATAAACCAGGAAAGAAATTTAAAATGCTGTATAATAATAATGATAAAAATCTTTATTCGTATAGCACTTTACATAATGAAAATAAAAAAGTGCTTGATAGAAAAGAAAAAAAACATTAAAATAACAGAAATTAGTTGATAGCTAGTAGTTAAAGTGACAGAGAATGAGAAGACCACTTAATGTAGAAATACAAATTTATAAAAAAAAATTTAAAAAAGAGTAGAGATGTAGGGTAACAGTAGACAGCAGAACAATCTTCTTTGGCTTTAAGGGAATTGTGAGATTTGTTGCTGGTTCTGAAAGCAGATACATATGGGCACCACATCACAAATGTACAGTGTGCCAGACCCAGACCACGGAAGGCATTAAAAAATAATGAGTAAAATCTTAAAATCAATTCTAAAATCAATTGGAAGCCAATGCAAATATGCTAAAATGGGGTTATGTGAAGTCACTTATTTGTCCTTGTTAAGACTATGGCTGCAAAAAAACATGGGTGGGCTTTGCCCACTGACGTCAGAGAGAGTCAGAACTGCCAGTTTTGTCAAACAGAGAGTCAATTTCTGTCAAACAGAGACTCAGAATAGTCAAATAGAAAGTTACAACTGTCCATTGTGAAAAAAAGTGAAAGAAGTCAGGAAATAATAAAAATCAAATTTGTGAAACATGAAGTTGAAAACAGAATTGCACATTTTTTTAAAAATAATGATAATCAAAAGTAAGGTGAAAGTCAAAGATAACTCCTAAATGTAAAAAAAAAAAGTGGTTGTCATATTCCAGGAAGGCCAATTCAGATATATAATGTGAAATGTTCCACAAATGTTAAAAATTGACAATGAAGTATATCTAAATGTGCTGTACAACACAAATTCATACAACTGTTGCACAAAGTTGCAGAGATTTGCACCACTGTCACACTTTAATTCGAATTCGCATTACTTGTGCTCATCTGACTCTTGTGGTATATTGTAACACTTCTTTAATACTTATTTAATATTATACTTTTTTTTACTAATTACTTCCTTATTCTTTCTAATTCCTCCTCTTATTTCTGTTCGTATTCTCCTATTCTAACTTAAAAATATGTTTTAAAGAATGGACAGCACAGAAGAACAGCAAATCATTTTGTTGACAGTCTTTGAATCTTGAATTTAAAAAATATAACTTTTGACACTCTACCACTAATAATTAACCACAATCTCATGGAAAGAAAATGTCTGATCTTCTTACAATTTGGTAATTAGAGGCTAATTTACTAATTTCCTTCCCATTGATGGCTGAATCCCATCCATATGCCTGAGTTAATGTCCCACTTTTTGCCTTTATTCGTTAAATCAACTCTATTGAGCCCTATTGACCAGTGAAAGCTAACAAGTGTTGGAGAGACCTAGAAGTGCAAAGAGAATAATGAGGTCTCTGTATGATCTGATGTGGCCCATATTGTCTTGTGATCTAGAGTGGCGTGCTCCAGCAGAGCACACACAAATGCACACACACACAGACACACACACACACACACACACACACACACACACACACACACACACTCTAGGACACTAACGAGGGTTTGAAGAACCTCCTTCGACACCTGGGGCTGGAGACACAAAGCATGCCACCCGCCCCGCTGAATGGAGAGGCAAAAAGAGACAGATGACATCTTAAACAAGCATTAACACGCAGGTAGCTAACAAAGCCAGCTCGATCTCATTTACATGTCAAAAGGCATTCACATGCTTCAGGGGGGAGGCATATGTACTGAAATGTACAAATGCAAAGCGTGGATGAATTACATAAGCAAGACTGCACATATGTGGACGGGACACAAAAGCACACGCACGCAGGCAGGCAACAACACACCAGTCCTGGCGACTGATCATTATGAGGAAGAGACTCTGCCTATTGGATCAACAACTGAAGAGAGAGGCTGAGTCACTTGCTTCCTGTCAGTCTCCTTTTCACCCAGAGCTCCTGGCGCTTCAGCTCCTGGTTCCCCCCTGAACGAACCACCCGCTGGCTGCCTTAACCGCTCTCTAATAAACCCATCTGTTGGGTCATTATTGCGTCCACAGCCATCTGAAGAGGGGAGCAACCCTGCAAAGCAGACAGAGAGAGGGCTGAGCACATGGAGAGTGGGAGAGGAGGAGAAGAAGGATAAAACACAGTCAAGGAGTGATTATTGTTTCACTGTTCTTTTCCAGAGAGTTCAATGGAGGGCTGGCATTTGAGGTTGACTCAGAACACGGAAAATTAAGTTTAAAATGTTTATTGCTTTGTCATTTTTTTTGTGTTAATCTGCATTTTTGAGAGAGTGGTAATATCAAGGTTATACACTGTACATTGTTATGATCAATAAAGATTGACAAAATGGGTAATATATTTGTTTGAATAATGATAGTAACAGTCAATTTGGCCCTTGCACATTTCCTCCCATTGGATAATTTTAACCTGATTATGAAGAGTAATGTAAAGTATTACTGTCCCTGCATTTCAGTGATTGTGATGCTGATGTAATGGTGACTGGCAAATGACTTGTTAAAAGAGAATCTAATAAAGGTTTAACTATTAAAAGAGGACAGTGCAAAGCAAATTTAGTTTCATTTTAGACAATCAGGATGAATTTGTTGTGCCCTGTAACTTTTAGGGTTAGGGTTAGGCTCAAATAATACATTTATTTTCTTGTACTTATGTGTTTTGCTAAACAAATGTTTAAATTACATTTTAAATGACAGCATAGAATTTGCTTATAAACACAAAATGCATAAAATCTCTTGATAAAGAACTGACGTCCCACAACTCCTTCACTGAGAAAGAGGAGGGCTGTCAGTGTGTGTACAACTGTTTGAGTGTGCACAGGCTTGTATGCCCATATGTACGGCACAAGTGTGTGTTGTTCTATTGGCATGGGCAGCAGGGAAGGGCTGGTGAGGCTTTAACTTTGCTAAGCTTTTTCCTGCCAGGTCCCTGGGAGATCCCACTGTTCGTTTATATTGAACTTTGTAGGCCGGTGGCTCTGCCAGGCTCCCCTGCCTACTGCTGTAATATAGGAGCTGCTGGGGACCTGCACAGCCAGCAAGACCTAGGGAGAGAGACACAGATCACACCGGCCCTGTGGTTATTACATTTACTTGTGTGTGTGTGAGTGTGTGTCTTTTTAGAGGGGAGTCTTTTTTCCATACTTTTACAGTCTAGGTGTGACGTCTGGCCATTTAGAAGTGTTTGCTTGTGTGAATTTTGTGTTTGTACAATGTGAATTATTGCAATATAAATCTTTGTGTATTTTCGTGTACCCTGTTTGGTGCATGTGTGTGTATTTGTGTGTGTGTGTTTGTGTGTGTGTGTGTGTGTGTGTGTGTGTGTGTGTGTGTGTGTGTGTGTGTGTGTGTGTGTGCATGGAGCTGGCGGTGCTCCACTATGTCCTCTCCAGCTCACACAGCCTCTGTCATAAACAGCCACAGCCTCTGGCAGGTGTTGCGCTGTGGTGCACAGATATGTGTTTCCCAAAGTGACACACACAGAGACACATATGTGCGCACACACATACACACACACACACACATACACACACACACACATAGGTGAATAGACGTCCGGACACACACCATTGGGAATCCCCACAGGTGAGCCTTAGAGGGCAGAGTCAACACCTTATTATTAAAATGCACAGACACCCACATGTGCACACACACATACACACACACACACAGACACACACACATGCACAGTGACAGCTGTTTAGGGTGTCTCATACACTAGCAAGCTCTCATAGGTTACCAGTCTTGTCACAGATATGAATTTCACTTCTAGATTTTGGTTACCTGAAATTTCTTAAAATTGAACCTCTGTAGGCACTGAGAAATCTTTGAGATCAAAATTCAATATTGTCTCAGTTTGGTCTAAATAGACTCAGTATGTAGATATTTCTGACATTTTTTCATATGTATATTGCAATTTAATTTCTCATAGATTAAAGGCATTGTTATTGAAAATAATCCCAAAAAAGTTACTCAAAGAAAAATTACGATTCTGTTCTGTTTTTAAATTTTTCTACAGAAAATCCTTTCAAAACTTCATCTTGATGATTTCCTATTTACAATAAACAATGATTGAAGTGATCCACTTTTTAAATTTAAGTTAAGAGTTAAATTATAGGAAAATTTATAACTGCATGACATTAGAACTGAAAATATAAATCTTCATAATCCTAGCTTCATATTACCAAATGTAATATCAGAAAACATTAGTAAAAAGGCGTCTTTTAATCATGTTAATGTTAATATTTCCTCTGTAGTCTACTATGCACCTGTGCTAGGTGACGCTGCCAAAAAATTAAATAATATATTTGGTTTGAAGTTATGTGGTTGGTTGATGACATTTCACTCAACAAAAACTGAGACCATTTAAAACTGGAATCTTTGTTGTATAGCGCAAACATGTAGATACAGATTTCATCATCAGAGCTATGGGAAATATGATTCATTGGGAGTGTAATTAATATTTTTCCATGTGGTTATGACTGAAAAAACACAAGCAAAGATTATATGAGCTGTGATTATAACATCTGATGTTGAATCTCACCACAAACTGCAACACTCGCCGTTTAAAATATAAATATATGACATTCCCTTAATTAACAGTAAATTACAGTGACAATAACAATACATGATAATAAGTAACTTTAATTATTGGGTGTCATATCATAACACTCTTTACATGCTGGATCCTAAATAATAGAGATATTCAAATTCAACTTTTAAGACATAATGTTAGTCCTAAATGAATCTGCAGCAAGTTGCAGTACAGCATTACAAACTCAAAGATGCAAACAAGACTCGGACTAAACAGGAAATAAAAATCTCAGCTCTGCCGCCACAGATTGGAGAGATAATCCCTACAAAGCAGTGTGTTTATCCCTTATCCAGAAAGAGCAATTCATCAGTGACCCTATAGTGCTATTCTCTGTCCAGGCCCAGCAAGACAGCACTAAATGTTCAAGTGGAGGTAAGTGCCGGCAAGTCCTTTGACAATAAAAGCATGGTTTCAAGCTCCCGGTCAATACAGCTCTTTCCCTCAGAGGGCGCCAGGAGGAGAAGGTGGGGGAGCGGGGAGTACAAGGAGCAGGACTCGGGGTGGAGGGGTCAGAGAGTGTTTGACTGGGGAGTGGGGACTTGTGTGTGTGTGTGTGTGTGTGTGTGTCTCCTCTCCGAGGTTTTGGAGAGAGACATGGTGCTCTCTGTGGAAAGGGAAGATGTCGTCTCCTTGCTTCAGTGAACCCTGCAGAGAGAAGGGCTAACAGGGAGGAAGGTCTTCTCAAAGCGTAAGACAAACCAAATCCCCTGACACCTGCTGAGACAATAAGTCCCTGCTTTAAAAATGTGTGACGGAAGGAACAAAATAGGAAAAAAGATATTGTACTAATGCAAAGCTGGGGCTATCAGAAAGAAACAAATATGCCAACAAAAAAAGATACTGATAACACATATTGTGGATGGTTGCGCACTGACATGTAGCCTTGCAGATGAATTAAAATGAATTAAAACAAATCAAAATGAAACTATCAAATGCAATTAAATGTAAATAAACTTACTGAAATGAAGCACGCTGTCACGAACAACACAAAAGATAGAATAACATGATCGCAATTAAAGTGTTGTGTGATTGTGAGCATGTCATTTACCAAAGCAGTGAACTTCAGACATTTGAATCTGAGTCAGACTACGTCAAAAATATGAGAACTTAAAAGCTGTGAAACTTGACCCACTAAACACTTAACTTAAGAAAACATGAAATAAGACAACATAAGGCAAAGCTGCTAGCCTCAAACACTTACTTATCAGGCGAATGCACTGGGAGGACTTGCAGATAAGTCAACTCGCATACCTTCTGAAAACCAGCAATGCATCGTATGGACCTGTGCTTAAAGCAGGTTGATTGATTGATACTTCAAACAAGTATAAAAGAAACAGCCATGTGAATGACTCAGAGCAACCTCCATAGATGATCACCTACATGCAGCTAAGAAAAAACTTAATTCCAGCTTAACTCGACTTGACTTGAGACTTGGACTTGGCCCAACACACTTCTCACTGTAATTTCCTGTCTGGTCAAGGCTAAGATAAGAGAAGGCCAAATAGCTAAATGATGAACTGCAGGTGTTAAACGAACACCCATAAAACAGTGTCATCAACTCAGCCACAGTCTTTTGACTGAGACATAAATGTGAATCCAGAAATACAATTCAAAGAATGAGCAAAAGTGAATGTGCTCACTTGCACGTAAATGCGTATGTTTGTATAACGCTCCAACATTATGAGGAAATGAAAAGCGGCTTTGGAGCATCTTTTGGCTAGAGTTGCGGCTGTGAAAGAGAAAGGTCACACGTTTCTCTCTCCGACAAAGTTGACCTCATCGTCGAAGCCATGAGACAACAGTGTCAGAGGCTCAGGTCACTGAGGGTGACGATTTGTGCGAGCGTGCGTGTGTGTGTGTTTGTGTGTGTGTGTGTGTGTGTGAGTTTTGTCAGAAAGAGAGAGGGGACAGTAAATGTGTGTCTTAAGTGTGAAATGACACGCTGCTAATCATGATGGAGAAAGATTGTTGTGCAGAATTGTGAACGTGACAAAATGTGTGTGTGGTCAAGCAAATACTCGGTTTGATGATGATAGTATGACTGCGCTGCCCTCTTCACAGCAAAAAGATTGACTTTATGTTTTCACTTTAGGCCTCAGTGCTTGAGTAAAGGACACAAAAATCACAAAGGTAATTTGCTCATCTTCATATTTAAAATTAAGGTTTGTGGGGGGGGAAAACATAAATACCAGGAACATGCCTGTAAACTTTTATTGAATTTGCTTATTGACCTTTCCAGAAAATAATCAGGCTATAGACAGAGAAAACAGAATATAAATAATAATAGAGGAAGTGAGAGTTATGTTTACAAAACTAACTCACATTTTCCGAAAGGATCACAAACACTTACTTAGTGTACTTTTTTGTAAAGGCTAAGTTTTTTAATTTCCAAAAACAGCGCATTATTTGGGGCATTTGTTTTCAGCAGTTGATTAATAGACATTTGGTGCACTGGTGAGTATTTACAGCAACATAACAGTGCATGTGGGTTTGACTCAAAATAAACTAAAGTGACCATGTGCATGTGAATAAATAAAGGAACATGTCACCCGGTGCAGCAGTCTGACTCATTTATGTGTTTTTTATAGTTTTATAGACAATGATGAGGTCTGTGGCACAGATGAACAGGCTATAGATTGACATTGACATCAAGAAAAAGAAAAACAAAACTATCCTTAAATCAGTTGTTTTAGTTGCCTAACCTTAACCACAGTTTATTTGGCATAGCCATCATCTTTCCTTATTCAAAATATAGTTTCCATACATGGATATTGTAGAAAGACATGGTTTAAAAACATCGTAATCCAGTTTACCATACACAAGACTTAAGTACGCAGTGCTTCAGCCACACGTTTTTGAACCTTATATAGCCACAACTCTCAACTGTGATTGTGTAGACATACAGATGAAACAAGGCCAAGTAGTTGAGCAGCCTCCTTTCTGGCAGAAACAGATTCTCCCACACCTCTTCCTGTTCTGTCTGAAGGCTTCTCACAGGTACGATTTCTTGCCCTCGGTTCGGGAACTGAAAATGAGAATCTCCAAATTAGGAGTCAGGGAGTCGTGTCGGAGCCTGACCCTGGATTCTCACCTCCTACCCAGCTGGACCTGTGAATACTGGAGCTGATCTACGGCTCGGCTATGCTTTTCCACTATTCTCTCATCTTTTGTATCTTTTTTTGGTACCTTTGTTTGTCTACAATATTCTCTCTCTGTAATGGGTTTTGCTGTTTTTTGTTTTTTTTTTGTTCTGTGACTCTCTTTGTCTTTGTCTTTCTTCCAACCCTGCTGTTCAAAGAGGAAGGCACAACAAGTTCACCTTCCTGTTATATTCAATGTTCATATTCTCTACAATTTTATATAAGCTCCTTCAAAATTGTTGATGGCACAATAGAGAAGTTATTCTTAATAGACAAAATATAGGAATAAAAATGAGCTTTTCATTTTAATCAAACTTATGAGTTATTTCCCAATCAACTTTTATCAACTGTTTGCCTCTTTGGCATTGATTTTGCTTACAGACAGACTTAAGGTATATGTGAGCACTCCCTGCAGGACTCAATAGTGACAGATCTGGGACATCACAGCCCATTACCACACATGTCCTGTCTCCTATAGCGATCACTGAGACCCTCCATCCCGGGCAGAGAGCTGTTTATCGGGGACCCAGCAAAACATGGCCTGCCTGCGCTCCGTTAGTGCCGTGGGGATGAGCTCCATCCACAAGGGCCTGGGGGTGAAGGAAGACGCTGGCTTTGCCTGTCCTGACAAGGAGGGGAGGGGAAAAGAGACGGAGGAGCGGAGGTGGTGAGGGTTAGTAAAGCATTAGTGGACCCTGCTGGTGTGCTGGCCCCTGTGAACCAGGCAGTGATTGAGTAGTAGTGCCTGGGGCTAAACGTGGCACCTTTGACAGTGTCAGGGTGGCACTATAGTGGCGGCCAGCTAGATGCTTCTGCTACATTACACACCAAACGGTTGTTGGTGGCTATATTCATGCTGACTTGAATCAAGGGATTATGATGGAGAAACAACGCAGCATATGGATGAGGAAAAAAGAGAGACACTACAACAAACTGGGATTTTTTTTTATTCATGATCTACTGGATATCCTTTAACATTTTACTTGTATTAAAGGATCAGTTTTATTTCTGTTGAATCCTTTTAGTGTATCAATTTCTTCAAAATTTAAGTATGTCAGAAACTAAAATAATAATCCTATAATATATTCTGCACATTATCCTTTAACAAGTCTGGTTAGACATATTTGTGGCTGACTGAATACACTGAACCGAAAAGAGGTTGTCAGTGTCTTATGTCTATCTACTGTGCTCTTTTTGCACCGCAGTTATCACACTCAGGGTTTAAAGACTGATCTTGCTATGATAACGACTTGTCTTGGACTATTTCAGTCCGACAGTCTGTCAAATATGCACCCTGTCCCACATTAACATGCACAAAGCACAGCTAAACCCATTAACGATGCTAGCAGGCTGTCGAATCACAAGAACTGCAAAGATCTGGGGATTTGCTGCAATGTGATTAGTGCAACTGAATATATAGCAGCACGTTCTTTAATTTATTTACAATGAGGAACAAGTGTTACGTCTGTTTCCACCTAAACATCCTGTCATTCTTTTGTTTACCTGCAGGTCTCTAAAACATTCTGACATTTTGTTCCCCACGTTTCATGCGACATATAAGTTAGCGTTATCACCTCCACAGGTTTCACTCTTATTTAATCTCTATCAGTCTGTCATTATGTGTTGGTGGGCCGATGCCTTTCATTCACTGCATCAAATGAACATGTGCCCACTTCAACACATTCGTCAAGCTGTCCATTATATTCAAAGCAAACTGGCACTCTCTCGCACAAACACACACGATAACCATTGACAGACTTCTCTCATCACATTTGAAAAACATGCTGCCAAACGCAGGAATGAAAGACATGAAATCACTTTCAGTAGGACATAAAGGCAGCATTGTGGAGTGGCCTGGTGGTAATTACACCACACAGACCCGTACTGAAGGAAGCTATTTAGCAATATGGCCCTGGCCTGGGCCTCTACCGCTGATCTCATTTGGCTGCATTAATTAGTTTGCTCCGAGCTTCGGAGCTGGGTGTTAACGCAGCAGCCCACCGCTTGGCTGGTTGGTTGGTTAGTTAAGATGACTAACACGACAGTCTGTTCAGTTCTGTTGTAAATCTACAGGCCTCCTGAACTTCCTTACACCTCGCTGTTCCCCCTCCTCCATCCTATCAGCCTGAGACAGCTGGGGCTACACAGAGGGCACGACTGCTCCCTGTTCACCACATTCAACATGGTGGCAGCTACAGCAGCACAATAGACTGTGCCGCCTGCCCCATTTGTAGAGGCTTGTTTTGTTTGTGTTTTAAATGAGTTCTCTGATTATAATGATCTCTGAATTCCTACTTCAGAGGAGTAAGAAACCCCTGTTTATGATTAGAAATGTGTCTAAATATTAGGTAGCTGTTGATTTTATAACCTACCGTATATGAAAACTTCGGATAAATGCAGATTATTAAATATTAAGGGGTTTAGGGAAAACCAGAAAGCATTCAATATGCTTGATAGTACTCTAATTCAATAGTTCAGAAAAGCAAGTGATCTTCAGTAACTTTTTAATGGTTGCCCATGAAAATAAAATGCTGCACACAACTCTTCTAAATGGCACTGAAGTTCTCCTTTTCAGCTCGGCTTTGTTCAACACCTCCAATTAGAATAGACAGAAATTACTATTGTACACACAAAAGTCATATGACCAAATATGTTCACCACACTGACCCAAAAAAGGGAAATATGCCTAGATGTCAACTTGATAAATATACAACATATTTGGATCCAAATGCAAGTGATTTTGACAGATTGTACCCCACCATTTCTTCCTATCATATATATGTCTTTCTGGCCTGAATAGAAGCATACTAATTGTAGCTGAATAATAGTTAATAATCTTTACAACTTTATATCTCCTTTGGAAAATTCTTTTAAAGGCAAAAGCTCTAAAACAGTGCTGCTAATGCCTTACAACTCAGAGAACTTTTTTAGTCTTCTAAAGTATCGTGCTCTTTTTCACACCAGAGCTTTTTTGAAGAAGGTGTCAGCTTTTGAAATACAGGACGTCTTATTTTTAGAATGAAACTCCACATTCTCGCTTGCTAGTGAGATTGGTGTTTTTGTGCTGTAAATTTCTGTGGGTTCACAGTAAAATAGCACAGGCAGTCACATGAAGAATTATTTATCCCCCTGCTCTATAAAGCACTATGACAGCCGAAACATGACCCAGCATCTGCATATGTACATACAACATTTTTAAAGGAGAGCCAATAAGAACGCACAAGGAAACCCCCTCCTCATTGACATCTGACCACATGAAAGACACTCTTCACTCTAAACATGCATGTGCCATAAACTCACTTACAGCTTTGTTGATGATATCTCAGCATCTACAAAAGAATAAAACATTGCTACAGTGAGAGGAAATTTCTCATGTCTTATAGTGCTGCGAAACAGCAACATTTACTGTACATGGTATTTGAAGCCGAGTTAAATTGTATTTTGCACTCATCTCAATTCACTGTTTTAATTTGTGTTGTCTTAAAATAACAAATAGTTGCATTGCAAACAGAAACAGAGGAAAGAAAGTATTTAAACCTGCCTGAACCATTCATAAAGCCTTGCACAGAAGACACAGAAGCCGTGTGGCATATGCTGAAGGTGAGCCATGCATGTCAGATAGGTCAGGCAGCAGTAGGTCATTTCCATAAGGTGCCGATGGAGCAGGTGATAGGAGGGTGCTGGCATGAGCGGGGCAGAGGTAGTGGGGCAGATGGACCTGTCTTGCACTGACCATGTATCCCTGCACCCTGCTGGGGCCCCAGGAGGGGACTGAGCAGGCTCCCAGAAAGGAGGGTGTCCCACTGAGACCCTGGCATTGAGCCTTGCCCAGCCTTGGCCTGCACCCATCTCCATAGCCTCCCCCCTCACCCATCCCTCCCTCACCACCCCACCCTGCAAAACACCCTAAACGCTGACCAAGCCCTCAGGGCTCAGGCCAGCCTCCTGGGCTAACAATGGCCCAGACAACAAGCTGGTCTATGGGAAGGCCAGGCCAAATGAGCGTGCCAGAGATGGATTCTTACAGGAAGTGTCACAGCACTGCACCAGTGCAGTTGTGTATTCAAGATTTAGCTACCATGTTAACCTATCTTTACTTCTGCACCACAATGTGTAACACCACAAAAACAAGTTTCAAATGTCAGAAAAATGTATTTATTTTTAAGTTGAAAGAGTAATCTGTTTATGCAGATGTAACTTCTCATCTTTTTATCTGCTTCTTTGGAGGTCCAGTCATTTTCCGTTATGTGGCAAACACACACAGCTTGAGCTGTGAATTTTCTTTGCAAGGTGACATTTCCTGGCTATGTGCAAATAAAGCACACACAGAAACACTGTCACAGACAAAGACTGAGGTGGTTCTCTGCACAAGAGATGACATAATTTCCAATTAAATACATATACTTTTTATTTGACCCATATTATTAACTACAACCTTAAATGAGAGTATGAGGGGTATCATGGAATTATAATTATAGAGAATTATTGTTGACATATTTGAGCATGTTTGATAGTGTGTGGCTGGGGCGATATAGGAAACCTGAAATCTTAAATAAGCTCCTCAAACTATTATTCTCCAATAGAAACTCAATATGCACCACACTGGGTTACAAGTTGTATTTATCGACCCATGGCTGCCTCTCTGCAGCTGAACGAGGCTTGGTTAAATCATGAGGGAGGAGGTTGGTAGGGGGTTGCAGAGCAGTAGATTGGCGATAATTGGTTGAAGGACAGTATACAGTAATAAAGGGTCTAAATAGCCAGGCTTGAGTAATTCCTGTCATGTTTTTACCACTTCTATTTCCATACCAATTAAACCTTGTTGAAGCTGCAATGATGAGAAAATGGAGGTGCAAAGGATGTGGAATAGCTAAACACACCAAAGCTGTGCTCCGCTTATATTTATGTGACTTCTTATTTATTAGAAATGTCACATTTTTCAGATATTTTTTCAGTATTTTCTTGACTGTTTTGAAAAGTGGATGCATTAATATATTTATGAGGAATACTGTAAACTGTGTAACACTGTGTTACTGTTCCAAAAGCTGAGCCATTGTTTCTTTGAGGTGTCCTGTTGAGGATATGTGCGCAGGCTTTGTGGAGTGCAGAGGTTTCAATTGACATGATGCTTCTGATTAAAATATGGATTATCTTACTTCATTCTTTTGATCTTACTTCATTCTCCTCCGAATACAGAGGAAGAGGAAGAGAGTGGGTTATGGATAGTGGAAAAGAGAGATTGAGAGGTAGACTAGATGGAAATCAGACGGATCAGATGGAGATGGATCTCTGGAGAATATCCACTAGCGCTGTCATCCCGTGATGAGCCACCTATAATCCACGAGGACGAATAGGTCTCATTTCAAAGTAAGATGGGGGGTCGCATTGATTCCACTCGACTGAGAGATCTGATTTAACTTTTGAATGTAAGAGCATGAGCTAGCCCTCCCCAATCTCAGTTCAGATGAAATTGGCTTTGTTGCATTAGATATTCTCTTGCTGGCCAGCGGACCGTGCTCGGTGCAGTGTTTTGTCACATTGTGAGGGCTAAGTTATACAGGGTTGGTGTTACACACACCTGCACAGCTGGAGGGCATGCCCATACATGATGCCACAGCAGTCTTGGCTTAGTTTAAGTTGTCTCCGTAGAACAGAGCCAAGTCCTATAATATTACATCTCTGTCTGAAGCAGATCAACTAGCAGCTGCTCAAAAAAAGTATACATTCTAAATATTTTCACTTATGCATTATATACCATTCACCCTTTTGTGTGTTCAAGTTTTGGTGTTTTTGCACAGTATGCAAAAATGTGTATAACAGGGACAACATCTGTGTGATTTCAACTTAAAGGAATAGTTCGACATTTTGGGATGATTTCTCTTAACCAGGAGCAGCAACTTCAAACCACAACTCCATGTTTTTCACGTAGGTTTTTGTACGAATTAAAGAAAAGATATGTAACATGTTAATGAGAGAGCTTCAGAAGAGCTGATAAGTTAATTTCTTACCTTTAGACAGCTGTTTCCCTGTGCTTGCTATCTTTATTCTAAGATAAGCTAAGTGTCTGCTGGCTGTAGCTTCATATTTATCGCACACACTGTATAAGAGACTGGTATCAATCTTCTCTCGACAAGAAAGCAAATAGGCGTATTTCCTGGTATTCCTTGAAGTGAAATGTGTGAATAATATGTTTGAATGGTAGAGGAAATGGTGGCAACTTATCTGAGTAGGGGAAGATTGTACTTTTACTGTATAAACACTACTGTTACTAGATAACATATCATCTGTAGTGACTATAAAAAAGAAGAAAGGTATAAAGTAACGCTGTTTTTAGGGCAGAACTGCTAATGAACATAAGCAGTTCAAGTGTTTTAATTATATACTGTACATTACACTGCATCATATTGAATGCCACATTTTAAATGCTAAAAAATTGTACTAAGAAGGCACTTAAAAATTCACTTCACAGTTGTATATGGATATACAGTATGCATGGGATTGAAAGGTGAAAAGTATATGAATGCAGCAGCTGTACTATATGAGACCAAGACTGATGTCTGATGAGCGTGTGAGGACAGAGACTGATAAGTACGAGCCAGGGGCCACAGCTGAGGAGTGTGGTCCCCCCTTGTTGACAAAGCAGGAGTCCTACTCCAGGCCTGTGTTTACGTTTCCCTTCGAGTGTTTCCCCCCACGGCGCTCCATCCAATTCTCCTCAACAAGAGAACATGAGGGAGCGGGGTAAAATGAGAGTGGGCTCATTAATGGAAGGGGACAAATTGACATGTGGCGTTTTGTGAGGTGAGTGCCCAACCTCTCGACCGCTGATTACCATTCGCTAATGAGCACCCCGGTTTGTATGTCTCTGCGTTTCTCTCTCCCTGCCTCTCTGCAGAATGTTCTTTCTCCTCTCCAGCTTTGTGCAGGCCTGGAGTGGCCAGTGGACCATAGGTGCGCTGTTAATAGGGAGACGCACACATCAGTAATTAAAGCAGCAGGGGGCCTTGTACTATACCACCTCCCTCCAATCCCCCGTCTTTAAAGCCTGCCCTCCCCTTATAATTCAATCCTGTCTGCCGAATTGATCATTGTGCGGGGCCAGTTTTGCCCCTGGCAGTTTTGTCACTTTCTAATGATGCCTTTCAGAGAGGCAAGGCCTGTGTCCTACCAGCACCAGGACCAGTTGGGGCTAATCGTTCGTTGTCTTCTTGCCAAACTCAGTCCATCTGATGAAAAGCCTTGCATTTATCCACAAGCATACTACCTAACGTGTAGATACACATGTAATATAAACACACACACACACACAATCAATCAACCACTTTGAACTGGAGTGGGATGCTCAAACGTATTGGGTGGTGTTCTTGGCTTTAATGAAACCTGAATTTTCCTATCCACTAACCCATCTTAGGTATCTGTCTCCCCTCCATTATGAAATCACAGTGTATTGAACCTACACACTCAAGACACACACAAGATGAAAGGAAAGCTTTGTCCAACTTTGTTAACGGTGCTTTTCTACATGCATGTGACATGGAGCATGAATAACAGATGCAAGCAAGATGCATAGCAAGAAAACAATTAACTCCAATTGAACATAAATGTCAATTCTGTGGATGACCAGATGTGATTTATGAGTTAAGTTGCCTTAAAGGACACTTAAAGTTGCGTCATGTTGGCCCAGACACACATAATGTCCTTCAGACTATTAAACAAAGCAGAAATGGACCTGTCAATGTAGGTCATGTGTACTGCTAGACATGTTGAGCCTGACAGCTGCACAGACACAATATATATCTGTAATCCATGGCATTTGCCAAGGTCCCTGTCCAGCATTGGACCCCTTGAATTATCCAGGGCCCTTAACCCTCCCCTAAGGGCACCCTTGGTCGTGTCTACATGTCCCTCCTCACTCTGCTAAGACAATCCATTGGGAATGTCTCTCACTTCTGCAGACCATACTTATTTCAAGAGTGTGCAAGACGGCGGGGAATCACGATCACAAAAGTTAAATTTTACTGATACAAATTTGATTCAGTGGTTGATGGAGAGTTTCAAGGATTCAAGGTTTCATCGTCGTACAATGAAAATAGACTCACCCTAACCATGTTTCTAGCCTATTCTTACACTTATTAAACTTTATATCTGCTCTGCAAAAGCAATGAGCAATAGGAAATCCTGTGGGTATTGAGCAGCAATGCTTCCTCTCTGTATTCTGATGCCATTCATAGCTATGGCTGTGTGTGCATACAATATGTAATTAAAATAACCCAGCCAAGGTGTTTTAACATGGCATTCTGTGCTTCCCTGGGCCATGTTTGTTCTGCTTCCTGCCCTGTTCAGCTCCCCCTTATCTCTTAGACCCCCTTGAGTATGGTGTTTTACATTTCTGTTTGTAAAACTGTCAACACATCCACTGGCTGTACTAACGTGTGATTTAGCGCCAACAGAGAGGAGGGATAGAGAGTGAGAGAGAGGCAACTGCATGAGATCTTGCACATTCTCAAAGTGGAATATTTTTTCACTGTTATCCCCCTAACCCCCAACTCCCCACCTCCAAAGATGCCTTGATGTTTGTGAAGTGCTTTTCTTACCCTTTAACAAGCGCATCATCTCTTCTGCTTTGTTATATTCATTTTCTAATATTGGCCATTGATATATGCATGCTATCTACGCATTTTATTCCAAATATGATATTAGGAATACACAGAAGTTTTGTAATCTGTACCTGTGCAAGTTCCTGTGTTGAGATGCAATTTAAATGTGTAAAAAATGAAAGTATTTATACGGAGAGAAAAGAAAATCATCACGCAAGCAATATCTCAAAGCTTCCTTGACTCTGTTATGTGAGCAGAGAGCAAGAGAGGAGAACATGTTCAAAAGAAATTGGATTAATGTGTGGAGTTGAACTGTGTGTGAAATTTACACCTGTCACACTCTTTTCAAATCCTCTTTCATACCTGGGGGAAGTGGTGGCACTTAAGCACTGGAAAATAAATAACAGCTACAAATCTTACAGAGTCTTGTTTTTTTATAAGTTATTGTTTATAGAAACTGCTCACATGTATGTATACAGCCTGGTCACATATCATACATCGCACACATACACACTTGAAACTGTATCCTCCGTAAGATGTAGCTCATTTCACTCTAAATGAAATCTGAAACGAAAACAGTAAAAAAAAAAAATACACCAACAAAATGAAATGTCAAAACAAACATCTTAAAAATGGAACTTAGTGATTGTGGAAAGTGGAAATGTTGGATTTTAGAAATTACTACACACGTCCGCAACACAAGTACACTGTTCAAAAAAAGCCGCACAAGCATCAGCTGTCATACATAACACACCCACATCCAGCCTTTCCACCAGAAACAGAGGAAATCCCACATTTTAATCATAGAAATACTGTTGCCTGGCTTTGGATTTGAGATTTTTTTTATTTTTTTTTTTTTTTACTTTGTTTGGCTTTAATTTACACCTCTGTTTTGCAGCTGTGAGAGGGGAATTCAGCTTCTGTCCCTTTGGAGGGGAGCACTGGCAGCAGAACATTAGCTCATTTTAGCGGCCAGTGTAATAATCTGTGCACCGGAGGGCCTCTGTTGGAAGCTCTACTTTGCGCTAAAGCATTGGAGGCTCCCCTGTCAATAACGAGACAGTCACTTCATTATAGCTTCACAAGTCATCCATTTATTATCTATTGGCCCCATCAGAGAATGATAGAGCAAGGAGTCAGATGTTACAATATATTAATCAAAGATGCACCATTGTGTCAAAATGTAATTTTCTGCTACAGGACTGGAGATGTAATTGTTTGATTTGACAACAGAAGTACATAATGTGCCCAGGGACAGAGCCGTACGCATTCAGGCGCATACACAAATAGTTGAAGTGTGGGTTAAGCTAATGTTTAAATTTAAGATATCAGGCTGTACCTTATGAAAAAAAAAGAGAAGTGAAAGTATGATTGGTGTGTTGTTTTTAAGAGGAACCTCAGTTATACCGAAGCACACTTCTACAATTATTACCAAATGTGCACGCAATAAAAAGTAGAAGTTCTCAATATATTGAAATTTAAAATGAATGAGTGAAATTTTTTGGTGGTTTCCAGGGTTGTACTGAAAATGTATTGTTTATTATCACCTATTTCCACTACTGGTTGGAAGTATTACTTGTCTATTTTTTTTGTTTTTCCTGATTTGATTCCTGAAATTATGAAAACGTTTAGTAAAATCCATTAAATATTTATAAGTGTGTATTTCTCTTTGATAAACACTATGTTGAGTTACTGCTTGTACGTACTGTATTTTGAGGAAGACCAAAATGTGAGAAGCTGATTTCTAAGTGTTCTGCGTGATCACTTGTTAAAATCTTGTGACTCTTCCTCCACTCAGAATTCCTTTAATCAACTTAAAAAATTCTTTAGTTGCTACTCAGATTGAAAAAAAAAAAGAAAATTTAAAAAAAAAAAAAAAAGAACTGAAAAAAAGGAGATGGCACAACACTTCTGAAGGCCTAAATGTGTGAATCCACAGACACGTCTGCATGAGCGTAGTGGCTTAGTGCCGATTATAGTTGCACCAAATGTTGAATAGGACTTTCAAAAAACACATTCATGAGAAGCTGTGAGAAATTCACTCACACCAGCAAATGCAAAAGCTGACCACAGCCAACAAAAGGAGCAGAGCAAAAAAGCTGCATTAGCGAGCAGGCAACTGTAACTGAAGACAAGGAAGAGCGATGCAGAACACCCAAACACACACACACACACACATAGAGAGAGACAAAAATAAAGATATATGACTCTCATCACAGCTTACAAAATTTTGTACAGTTTTTAATACAGGAGACATTTTACAGAGAAGGGAAGTGTTATTGCGTGAATATTGGTAATAATGGCATAACTGTAACGGATTGGAATAGTATTTCTTCTTCTTTTTTTTTTTTTTTCTTGACCAAATAAAAACCGTCAGCAAACAAGTGGAAACTAAAACCTAACCCCGCGGCAGCAAAGTTTGCTGTCACACTCACAACAAGCAGACAGAGAGAGACAGCCCCGAGACCCCGACAAACCCCTTTCACATGTAATGATTATTCCCCTTCATTAAAACTGCTAGTAACCCTGTTAGGCTGGAATAGACTCACTACGGGTAATCGTGAAAACACTTTTAATCAACGCACAGCAACAGTAGAGACCTTGCTAGAATGCATTCACTCCAAATAAAGCAGGCTCTTTATAAACAGGCGCAGCAAAACAGCTAAGACCCTGATAAGACTCCTCACACTCTCCATGGCGAAACCTGCCTGTGAATGTCTCCTGACAGCTCCTTAGCCCTTGTTAGAAAGAATCACTTCCTAATGATTCAACCCAGCTTGGAAACATCAACACACACAAAGTAACACTTGGGCATGCAGTCCTAACATAGCCTACATGCACATACAGTCGCTGCGGTTAACTCGAGGTACTGATGTGTACGGTTATGTGTATCAGCTATGATCACTTTCTAGGAGCTATGGAACAAAACTGATGTCAAATTCAATATAAATTCAGCACTAAATTATTAAGGTGCATTGTTGATAAGAACAGCTTTATCAGCACAAAACAAAACTTTTAAATTAAACTGGAATTTAAGAGAACATCTCTGGTCACGAATAAGATATTTTCAAAACATATTTTCATCATTTTTAGGGTTAATTGTTGTATTTCACATATAAATTCTCCTTTCTGATTACACAATATATTGAATAAACTCATTTAGTGTTTTACAATAATGTTAAACATTTTTCTGGTTGGATCTTGGTGACTGTAAAAAAAAACTAATTGGACTGTAATTCTTTTATAGTTCACACCCGTGAAAAGGAAAAAAAAAAAAAAAAACCTGCCACCTCTGTGCACACTGTGGCTGACACAAATGTATGCGTGTGCTTGCTCGTAGGCACACACACACACACACACACACACACACACACACACATTTGTACGTGTACACATGCAATGCCTGCGTGCGCACACACATACACAAGCACACAAACAGGGCAGTTGACACATGGTATATCAGCAGGCGCAGTTCTTTTGTCCTCTTGCTAGTTTTAGCAACACCACCGCTCTTGGAACACATTGCGCTTTTGTCTTGAATGTGTATGATGCAAATGTAAAACAGAACTGAAATGGTGTTTAATTTGAAATAAGGATGTAAAATCTATTTGGTTATCCCTGCTTAAATAGTGAAATATAAAACAATATTCTTTTTTTTTTCCTTCTCTATTTTTATTCACCTTTAAGCTGAAGATACAATTCTTATAATATATTATATCTGGATAATACAGGGGCTTTGATTCCGAGAGACCTGCATTGTGCTCTCTTAAATTTTTAACCAAAAAAACAAATGATGACAAAAATCAATGTGTGACTAAGATTTTTTCAAAGTCTTCCCCTGTGACTCATACGTGTTTATTCTCTCACTAGGCAGCAGCTGTATTTTGGTGATGATCTGGAGCGTGGTGTTTGAACTTTGCCTGAGCCGTCAATCATGCCGACCGTAGGTGGGGTTTGAGTCATGGGTGATATGATTTTGACAGGTATGATTCACTGCCAAGGAGCAGGCATTCATGTGCACAAACAAACACACACAATGATTCAATGGAGGCTTAAATAATATGATATTTGTAGGTCGAGGAAGAATACTAATTGTTGTCCTGCGGATTGAGTAAACAGACACTCTTCATCTCATCAGGACTATTCTGGATAAATGCGGCTTACATAACATTTCATAATACATTTCCAATAATCTTGACCAAATGTTCCCTCACTGCATATATATCTTTCTGCTCAGGTATGCTACCCACTCTCTCTTGTGTAAATCTATCTCATCCAACACAGGCTTATCCCACAGATGCTGTCACTCCTTCATCCTGGGTGTGAGAAATATGGGGGCCTAAGGTGCTACTCTGTAATCAGGCTGGACTGTTGTGCCTCATCCTGCCAGCGTACAGCGAGACGTGCTGGTAAGCGCCACAACTTCACAAGGCTGCCGTGTGACCCCGCATAGCCACGGGGTCTCCGCTGCCTCTTCATTTGTCAGACGCAGTGTGGTGGAGCAGCCAGAGAAAGAAACCCGACGAACACCGAGCAGAAACATAGATACACAAGAGCAAACGAGGTCTTAAACGCTCTGTCTGACATGGATGATCTTCGGTGTGGAATTACACAAATGGATGACGTGGCGTCAAAAATAGTGAAAAGGCAGATGTGACATTGGTTATATTTTCACTTGCATCTATTGGCAGTGAGGACGGATTATGAAATACAGTCCTCATCCAATGCTCTGCGTGTGAACAGCAGATTCCATGGCTGAAGCTTTTTCTGTCTGCCTTCCCCACATGCTCTTAACAGCGCTCTTAACACCTACAATTATATATTTATATCTTTTTTAAAAAATGAAAACATGATTGGACCAAATTACTTACATCTTGCGTCAGTCTGTAAAAAGCTTAACATCTTGACATTGGCTTTTAGTGAAGGCCGCAGCTTCCCAGGAGTGTAGCATGCCATGGCAACAGATGATGAGAGCAGCTTCACCATACCTCAGGATCCCACTTTTGAGTCCGTGCTCCATCGAGGGAGTGGATGTTGAACAGGTTTTGGGTTCAGCACTGAAAAAAAAATCATACAGTTCAACTGTTGGATTGAGCCATGTAGTAGCAGAAAAGTCTCCAAAAAATAATAAATAGATAAATAAAGCTTCGGAAAGCAATCAACAGTTCGATCAGTTAATATACACAACACAATACTTTTTTTAAAAATCTAGAAATCTGGATAAAAATGTATGAGTTTATATTTGAAGTACAGAAAAATTTACAATGCATAAACCCCAAACTATAGAACACTTTATAAAGGAGCCTCTGTTGCTCATGCTTTTGTTCCAAAGTCTCAAAGTGCCCCCTAGTGGGTCTTTTCTGTCTCTGCTCTCAACAAGGTCTGGGAAACATTTGACCCGATAACGAGGTCTTGGTAGTTCACTGTGTTAATTAAGAGGGCATTTCCGACATGGGATCACAGGATAACACTCAGTGTCTAACACAAATAGAGTGCATTAGCTGTTTGCTCTACTATAACAAACTCCCAGTGGGGAACGAAGTACTCGGATCCTTTACTTAAGAGTAGAAATACTGTCGTCTAAAAATACTGAATTACAAGAGAAAGTCCTGAATTAAACATGCTACTAGAGTAAAAGTATTGAAGTATTATCACCAAAATGTAATTAATATACAGTATTATCAATAGTAAAATAGTATCAAAAGTCACTGCTTATGCAGAATGTGTTATATTATTATAGTATATTAGTGATTAGTATTTGTTAGTGATAGTTTCTATCACTAACAAATACATGTGAGAGGATTTTAATGTTGTAGTCCATCAATGTGGAGCCAATTTTAGATACTTTGGGTAGATTAATAGTAATAGTACTGCATCATATTATATTATATATAAGTGTACACTTTCACACAAATGCATAACAAGACAATTAAAACAACAGAATATTAAAATATATTATTTCATGTAAAAGCTTCATCTGAAAAGTAACTAAAGCTGTCAAATAAATGCAGTGGAGCAGAAAGTACAACATTTCCCTCTGAAATGTAGTGGAGTGGGATTATAAAGTAACATCAAATGGGAATACTCAAGTAGAGTACAAGTACTTTAAAGTTGTACTTGAGTACAATACTTGTGTAAATGTACTTAGTTACTTTCCACCACTGCAAACTGCTGTGTCTATGAAGGTAAACTGACTTCAAATCATCAGACACAGGCAGTTGTAATAACACTAAGATATAAAGAAACCAATAAACATTATATTAAATATTAAAATACAGATTAAGACTTTAAGCACATTTAATGCCATATATAGGCAAATATATGGCATTAAATTGGCAATTACATAATATCTCAGTGTTTTAATCATATATTATTGATCCCTGTAGGCAAATCTGGGTGTTCTGGTCCAATTATATTGCTCTCACTTATTATACCATCCTGTTACAACCCCAACTAGACATTAAATACCTTTACATCATGAAATTGACCCACCACAATTAATATGATAGTTCTCCTTCCAATTGTGATATCCCAGCCTTCTTCTATTGCTGTTATTCAAGCCACATGGAGCACAAGAAAAAAACTGGACAGTCTGCGTAGAACAGCCTCCAAAGCCATGGCTGATTGATAATACACTGTCTTTCCATCCCTCCATAACTCCTTCCCACAACACAACCTGGCACCTTGTCCCACTGGCTGGCCCTGAAGGAAAACAATTACCAGAGAGGCGGAACAACGATACCCGGAAAACATCTGCTTGTGCCGGCTGGGGCCACTGACATGCCTGAATGTGTATCCCTGCTGGCTTACATACTGCAGAGGACACATGCCTGCCTGGAGATGCCGAGGGGCCTGAGCATACAGGGCCCCGTCTCCTGCTCCACACAGCCTGTTCAAGCCTACCCACCTGCCTCTCTGACTGCCTCTCTGCCTTCTCTCTAGCAATGGCAGCTCTGTCTGAACAGACGAGGGCCCGCCTGTCAGAGCAGTTGTTCGTTTGGGTGAATTCCCTTCTGGTTGGACAAGACGGTGGAACCAGTATGGCTTCTACAGTAAGTTGACACAGACAGGAAGGCGATGAAGACGGCACAATGGGCCAACACCCACACAGTATGAGGCCTCCCTAAGCTCAACAGATGGGAAGGTCCCATTCTGTTTGACAAGCTGGGCACAAGCGACCTGAACAACACTTAACCCTGTACAGTAGGTATACCACCAGGCTCTTAAGGAGCTTGATGGGAAGCCAAACACCCATTACCATTGTTACTGCCTAAGAAATAATTATTTAATGAGCTGGTACAATCTCAAATTTACAGACGCTTGTCTTGTCTTTAAGATTCTGCATGACTTGCCCCCCCCCCTCCGATCCACCCCTCCTATTAGTGGCTCTAAAAAGCAGAAAAACAACTGATGATAGATAGATATGAGCTTAACAATAATCAAAGAGCACAGAAAGACAACAGTTAATTAAACAGTATATGTCATATACATACTAAATGGTACATAGTAGAGTCTTATCATGCTCTCTATGCAACACTTGATCTCCTGCTTGCTGACAACAAGACAACAGAGCAGCAATATGGCCTTTGTGCATTATCAACTATGATGTTTTATCTCTTTAGAGAATGTGAATCAAGCGTTAGTTCAAACATGCCTCATTCTACTTAGTGTTTATTGAGTTTATGTTGCCACCTTGTGGCCGTCATGGAGGCCTACTGATCTTTGACCAACAGTAATTTCCTGCTGCCAATTGGTATCCAACCAGAGCATTGTAATCCCTTAAGGAGGTGACAAGATGATTGGAGGGATAAGAGAGAAAAATACTGTCTTCCTTAAACACTTGTTTAATACCGGATACTTAACAGGCTTCTAAAAAAAAAAAAAGCCTACAGTTAATATAATCTTGTCACTATGCAACATTTAAATACTCATATAATACATTTAATATATTCAGCTGAAATACAGAATTACTATTATACTACTATCTATTATACTACTATCACCAATAACTATCATATATTATCAATAGTACTATTTGAATTTGAATTTCATGTTCCTGCCATTTTTCAGTTACACAGTGCTGGTTATATAATAAATCTATTCTCACTCAGCACTTGCACTCCCTGTTCAGCTTTAACGGGCCTGGTTTCACCTCACCTTCAACCAGGCAGGTCGGCCCCTCCCACGGTAGTAGAGCTACTGCTGCTTTCACATACAGTAGGACATATTGAAGACTGCTGCTACTGTAATGATGTAGATGATGGTGTCAATTCAATGCATTATTACTATTTTTGTCTATTTGTTTCTAAGCTGAACCCATATTATCTTATAATTATCTTTAAAGTGTAAAGAAATGAAATTAATTAAATAAAACCTGTCCATACAGTATTTGCTCCTCCTCAATTGCTTTAGAAATAAATGCAACTTTCTAAAATTTAGTTTGGGCTACAGCTAGAGAACTAATAAGACATCAACAATATTACATTATTTTCAGGAAATAGTTGCTTGTTATAGTTTCCCAGAGTCAGAGGTGGCGCCTTCAAATGTTTTTTTTTTTTTTTTTGCAATTTTGCTTTAAAAAATACTAGATTATCTAAATAGTTTCCAAACAATTGTCAATGTCAAGTTCCTCTTGCATCTGAGTCATTTACAACCAAAACCTTATTGCACAGGCTTAGATTTCTGCAGGTGGTCCAATCTATAAACATCCTAACATATGTAAATGAATTTAAGTGTTTGAGGTACTTTTCTTGCAGTTTTGATTTGAAGCACTTAAGGCAAGCTCTAACCATTCGCAACCTGTGATGTCTCGGACACAGGATCTTTCATAGAGCACCTGAAGGCAGCATTTTTTGACATGGGCTCGGTGTAAGGTGTAAGGGGAGGTGGGAGGGAGTGAGGAAGGAGGGAGGGAGGGAGGAGGAGGAGGGTTTGTTTGGTGACAGCAGCAGCGGGTTTGTGCAGCTTTGACTCTGAGCACTGCCTCCCAAGCGGTGACAACCGGAGTGTCTCGCAGCCTCCTCTCTGCAAGTGTTTTGACGGAATAACTTCTCATACAACTAAATGAACCGATTGCCTGTTGTTCTGCCCCAGACTGCTGTGGCTTTCCGCGTCAGAGCAACAACAGAGATGTAAAGCAAGTTGCACTACCCGCATCTTCCTCTTGATATGCTTCTGACATAACGAGGAGCCAAGAAGTGACAGAGGTATTTTGGCATTATTTCGCGACTTGTTTATGTTAATATACCGCCGCCATACGCAGGTGAAGAGCACAGAGACGGCGCTAGAAGCCCTGTCAGCGGCGACAACCCCTCGTTGAGCTGTTTAGAAAAGTCTCTCTCCTATTTTAGTCGGATAATAAAGCTTGTGGAAGCTGCTTTAACCTGCTATAAGTAACATGTCCATCGGTAACTGCAGCTTTAATTGTCTATAAGCGTGAATTGAAAGCAAGCGGATGCACATTAGCAACTCAGGAAGGAGCCAACTTTGAACGTTTTTTGAACTTAAAATTAACCCTGAACCTTAATATACCTGCTAGGTAATTAGCCATGGCGTAGATATATAATACAACTATAATAAAATGACATACCATTCAGAATTCGTCTCAATTAGCAGCTAACTTGTAATAATCATCCTTTATTTGCAGAGATGCTAGGAACGTTAGGAAATACGTCACAGCTGACGTCACAAGGCTAATTAACATGGGCCAACAGGTGCTTTTACCTGAGATGTTAACATGCCAAATGCTGTAGCCTGGTCTTGCTGCTCTCAACGTGCTGCACTGGTAAAGTGCTTTGTTAAAGGTCCTTCAGGACATCCATTTACGAGGCAGCTCATCTCAGTCGAGAGAACAACCAACTGACCTCATAACTTATTGATGGCCCCAGAATGCAGAATGAAGCAACTCAGTGCTAAACATCACCAGGCTGCTGAATTCTGGATTAGTTTTTGATCTGTCCTTCAGACAAGAACACATGTTTCCTTTTGTTTTTCTGTGTTGGACTTAAAAACACTCTGTGCACTTGCTACTGATATAGTTCAGTGAAGTTTTTTCTTAGACAAGCCATATAAAGGTTTTTCTTTTACAGCATAGTCACTCATCACAACTACCTGTGCAAAGGTGTTTTTAACGGGTAAAACCTCTTCATGGAATTTTTGCACCCAGCCCTTAGTTTGCATGATAAAAAAGGCTTAGATATACCTGTGGTGCTTCTCATACATACTTCATTCAGCGAACAAGATGATTATAACTCAATGGTTCATGAGGAAAAATTCTAATTTTGATCATTCACTGTCACAGGCGGGTATGAGGTCAGAGGTCAGCAGCGTCCCGCAGTGCAACATCCCTGAAGCTGGCAGGGATTCATTTTGTGAAGCCAAATAGTTTTTTTGGGTTAGGAAGTTTTTTGACTGACGAGGAGTTAGTGATCAGCTTGACTGCTTCCTTTCCTATCTCGGGAGAGGAATTATCTTTTATTAAAAGAAATGAATATTACTTCAGATGACTCATGATAGAGGAGATCTTGAATGGCTGACAAGTGATCAACACAAAATCTCTTCATTCTGCCTATGTGCTGTAATGCAAAGGACTTTTACATAAATGCAAATAGTGCTGGATTATATAGTGTATGGTAGATGACAAAGACCCAGAGGCTATTAATAAACATTTCTTTTTTTTCTTCCTCTTTTTTTTTTTTTTTTAAACAGTGTTTTTCTTTACACAAAGCTGGTTATTATGGGAAGCTGCGGCTTTAGGCACATTCTCTAAAACGAATAAAAACAAATATGCAAATGGAGTTTATGTACTTATGTAAATACTAAGGTAAATAGATAAAATGTTGGTCTCTGTTATCTGTGGTTTATCTAGACTTACGTCGGTAAAGTTTTTGAAGTTACCTACATAAAAATATTTACTGTTGTTATAACTCAATCTTATTTTCCTGCTTGTAAGGTAGATATTTTACTACTAACTACATAGAAAGTTTGCTTATTAGTATGATCTGATGTAAATACAAATGCTTGATGCAACCTTTAGTAGAGTATTTACTTTGCACTTGAAGGTTCTGATGAAGATTCATATAAAAGGTGTATTTTTACTACATCCTTATGTCATTCGGTGCACTCATCATCACCTCAGGGCAGTAGAGGGAATACACACGAACATCTGTTTGTATTTGGGAGAGATGAATCCTTGTGTGCAGTCCACCTGTTTAATTAATCCCTTTCTCCCATTTTCCTCCGTCTCACTCTTTCTTCCTTTTCAAGGCACTGGAGAGGAAGATGGAGGTCCAGAGTGGCGTTCAGCAGCCGGAGCCCCGCCCTCTGGCCTCTCCTCAGTCAGGGGCCAATCAGCAGGATGAATCGGAAGACAATCAGACGGATGCCAGTGGCAGGCCTTCCGCTGACAACAACAGTAAGGATGCACAGCCAGCAACACAGAAAGACGACAGAAAAGTAAGTTGCAGACTCCCACTGCTGCACATCTGCAGCCACTGTGCCTACAGTGTGTGTGTGTGTCTGAATGTGTGTGATGAGTGATGAGATCCCGCCTGTCTGTTGAGCTATTCTGGGTGACACGTCCTGTATATTCGCATAGAGAGACTCTTATTCATACATTGTGTTATCTCTTGTGGTGCTGAAAAGCTAAGTTGTAAAGCTGTTTGCATGTTTTATGTTGTTAAATGATGTCATGCTTTTTGCTCATGCTAGTCAGGAGTGTCGACAACTGCAAAGAAGTGCTGGAAAGACTTGTTTGCTCACCAGTGTTGTTGCAAGGAAAAGTGAAACTGTAAATGTAGGTACTTTTGGTCTTTGGCTTCAGTGGTTTCAAAGGAAGTAAGTAATGTATTGTTATGTTGCTGTGACAACTGCTCTGTATATACCAGAACTACAAAAACCACAGCTATAATATATGCATTTAGAATCGTGCATGACTACATACAAACCTTAGTTGCTTGTACAGTCTCCACATGTGAGTGCTGATTCTTAAACATATCAACCCCTTACAATATCTTGGAACCCTCTGCACGTCCAAGAGTGACAGTAAAAATCCTTGCTGGCTCCCCTCCATCTCAAAGATGTCAATCAGCCTGAGAGACTCTATAGGCCTCGGAGACGAGAAGAGATAGCGGCAGAATAAACACAACAGATATACGAAAACATTCACTTGATGACTAGACTGACTGCTACTGGCAGCTCTGAATGGGATGCTTGTCATGGCTTGCTGTAACAATTTTGAGTCCTTTGAGCAGACGTTGAGGAGACTTTGGGCAAATGTTAATCGACATAGCCCTCAAGGGTCTTCAATTTTGTGAGGTAAAAGGGCTTCAGAAGCATTAAGATAAGATCAAAAACTTTTTGAAAATGGAAAATATTATAATTGTGTGTTAGGTGTGGTCGCAGCTTGTCTCTCACTTGCTATAATGTGCTATTGCTTATACATTTTATGTCTATTTCTTATAGATATCTTAACTAATTTACTAATCAATCTTGAGCAGTGGCACCAATATGTACTTAAGAAGCCCACCCAAACAGATATGTCCTCACCCACAGACATGTCTTTATATTTTAGTATTAAGGTTTTCCCCTCAAAAGTCTGCATGTAAATGCTGTTGTGATTTACCTTGGCTTCATTACTGAAATGCTGCAATAATTGTGAAATAAAAGACTTCCCTATCAAGATAATAGCTTGTAAGTGCAAAGCTGTTTGCAGCCAACCCTCTCAAATCTTGGATACATTTTCAGCCTTTTGGAATAATTGCTTGTATAACTTTGGAGTTGTAAAGAATGACAAATGTCTGAGACAGATAATCAATTCATTCCCACTGACATTGTCTGAACAAATAGTGGTAACGGTGTAATGCAGTACAAAACATCTTAAGCTTTTGATGCCTGCCTTCATTCAGATAATGTTAACATGTGTTGAGAGGTAACGTTCACTGGAACCATGCAAATTAAAGGAGAAAGTAGATATTTTTGTCTTTTTCGGACAAAAAAAAAATCTCATACCACAGATGTTCCTAACACAAATTCAAAACACTCTCCACATGCCTGAAAATAGATTCCCTTATTTCTTAGATGTAATTGTCTCAATGAAACAACAGAACTTCCACAGACACACTCAAGCAGGGCTTTGTGGTTGCCAATTTGTTCCAATAGTTGACTTTAAAAAGTTGTATCAGAATGCAGAGCTACGATTTTAAAAGCCCACATTGACTAATACATATCTGAAGTAACTTACAATAAGAGCTCCCAATGATGATTGTTCCCACCACAGTAGCTTGAGTACACAGCCTCTACGTTCAAAACAGGCATCTGTCTTTCTTTGGTTGTGAACCGATGTGGCATGAAGGAGTTAGCGTCTCCAATTTAAGAGAGTAGTGGTTTTCTTACTGGCTCACAAAATAAAATGTTGTTCTTTGATTTTACAGTGGGTGTCCCCAAATATCAGACATTACCCAATAATGGACAACAAGGCCACTGCCCCCATTGTTAAGCCTAAATTTAAGAGAGAGAGAGGGTATTTTTTTTCATTTTTGTACTCTTTGTTGGTTAATTAGCAGAGGAGTCAAAAGCAACACCTGCTGCAATTTACTGAAGGTGGCTCGGGGAGTGTGTGTGCCTCTGACATTGCCTGACAAACCATTTGGCAGGTTGGCTACTGCTGCCGTGGTGTCATCGATTAGTCCGGAGAGTTTATTCATCAAGGTGTCATCGGTGGAAGTGGACCAGTGTTCTTGTCCTTGTTAAAAGGTGCTTGCCTCTGGCCTGCCGTGTTGTTTATTAGTGATACATCATAGAGAAGGAAGTGGCACTACTGTCTGACCTGTGGGCTCAGGCTCAAAGCTGTGGTGGCTTACGAGGTCATGCACAGTGCAGTCTGCTGTTAAAACTTAAAGGTTAAGGAAGTCAGCCGGTGAAAGTACATTTTTCAGTTTGAATCCCCAGACTATCTCTGGAATCTGAATACCCAGGGGCAAAAAGTCAAGGTTTAACATTCATTTACTCTCAGCAATAAACTAATGAAGTACCCCTTAGTCAGCACGTCATTCCCAAATACTCTAGGCTGCGATGTTATCTGTTTAAGTGTTGAAGTCTGTGGTTGCACTGGAGGGTTTCATGTCTTTTGAAGCAGGCCAGGGGTGAAACAGAGTGTGAAAATTGAGTCACAGAACGTTTTCTGTGATGTTTGTTCTTTCACTGATTTTCAGTGTAAAAATCAGTGCATATGTTACATGTTTGATTTCTTTTGACACCTTGGTTGAGTCAGTTGTCCAATCAGACATCGTGCTAATGAGTGTGAAGTGCGCATAATTGCTCACAGCTGTACATCCTGGATTTAATATATGACACCGCATGACTGACAGACAATAACAAGTTACTCAAAATACAAGTCTGTTGTGTAACCATGTCCTTAAACTTGAGCATAAAAAGGTCATTGGCCAGGCGGAGACACTGGCGTAAGTGTTCATTAATGAGTCTGATGCAGTATGAGTTCTTCACTGTATTCTTTGTTGAAGTCTAGATATCATGGCTTCAACTGATTCAGTTTTGTGGTTCTTACCTCTGCGTTTTGGGGATAGTTTTCTTCAAAACAGACATGTTTGGTGTCATAGTGGCGTTTTGCGTTCCCACTGTTTCATTCAAGCATCAAGCACAACGGTGTCGTACTTACCTTGGGCAAGATGAATGCGTATTTCTGAGTCAAGTTATCCTTAAATGCATGATTTTCACTGTCAACCTTTTTTTTTTTGTATTGGCTAGTTTTGAACAATCCATTTTACTTTTTCAACCAGAGCTCCGACATTCCACAACAACCTTGCTAATTGTGGCGACTAGCGGGGTGGCTGAATGATGACGACTGAGGTGACGAGATAGCGATGTGTCACTCAAAAGCAGTCCGGGTCAGGTTGTGGTAAAAATTTTGTTCCGGGTCTGGATTCAGTTGTTATTTGGTCCAGATCCAGAACAGAGCCTGCCTATTGAGTGTGTATGGACTATACTCTTATCTCATCAGTATTTGTATCTGTTGGCAGATGTGCAGCAGCAACATTCGGTTGGAAAATATTGTGCAGAAAACATACATATTTTTAGTTTTGTTTCGAAAAAAACATCTCATGTTCTATCCGCACAGCAGCCATGTGTTCTATAGAAGACTCCTCAAGGAATATCAGGTTAAGTTTTTTCTCTCAAGGGCTGAGCAGAGGGTCTTAAAGCTGACCCTGCACTTTAACCTCAACATGACCACTACCACTTGACTGTTCCCTTACCCCTGCGTTGATCCGTGACACGAACTGAAGTGCAGTACATGACCTGGAAACCACCCAAGGGATTATTTCAGTTGCATCCCTCGCCATAATAGCAGTTTGTGCTCATTATTCTGCAATTAGCTTTGTTGAAATCTCATAAAGTATCAACAGACTAACACTGAAGATGAGCTACAGTGCTGATTTGAAATATTGCACTAATTGGTGTCATAACAGCCTACTGACCTTTAACTCATTAACTGCACTGGAAGCAGAAATAAGTGGGAAAGCACAAAACCTATGGCCGCACGTAGGAGTTAGCTTGCTGATCCTGCAGTTTTTATAATTGTTCTCAATTTTAGAAGTGTGTGTGTGTATGTGAGTGTGTGTTAATATCTGTGCTTGTGCGCACTCACAGTTTATTTCATCTCTCATATGTATGTAAAACAGACTGATCTATTCCTCGCTGTGGTAATTTGTGTTTTCTTTCCATTAGAAACGAGTCATTGGGGATTGAGCTTTTAGGCGTGGAGTGGAATAGTTGTACCAGTGATTATTGCTGTTATATTTGATTACACAAATGAGAAACATTCAGGAACAGAGGAAGCAAATTATATTAAATTACTCCAACTGACGATTTTGTGTGCGCTTCCAAATGAGCGATCAGAAAATTAAAATCCATGCAGATGTTACTTAGCCAGGATTTGAATGAATTTGATGTTTGTTAGCCAATGAAATCAAGTTGTGTAAACTCAAGTCAGATAAGTGGAACTTTCTTGACTTTGTGATGACTTGTTGTCCAGATGCTCTTGGAGCATTTGCTTAATGGCTTCTCACTCATCATGACTTTTAAAGATACCTAGAAAAGCAGATGGCTTCTCACCTTGCCAGGCAATTTGGCTTCAGCAGCAGTGACAAGTTGCAATGTTATTCACTCTTATCACTACTTTTTTGTCTTTTTATACACAGCATAAGCTATGTTGCCTGTAAACTCTAAAACTGGGCAGCAGTTTAACTATTAAAGAATTGATTTATCCAAATTTATATAACTATTTATTGTTAATAACCAACACTGTTTTTTGCTGTACAGACAATCTGAATAAAGATGTCAGGTAAAAATGGTAGGTAATAGGATGAAATGTACTAAGACTGGGAAAGTTTTTTGTTTTCTCCATCAGCATTGCTGGAGTGAGCATAGTGCAGTGAGTTGAGGTAAATATGGACAGACATCCTGAACACCACCTCCACAGCCCCCCTCGTCCTCCACTCTACAGATTACCTCGGTGGTAGCTAGCGGGGCCCAGATAATTACCTTGTGTTATTTCTCCTCCCACACTTTGCTTTTGAAGTCGTGGCTGCCTGGCTGCCTAGCTACCTCAGCTCTAATAGCATCCCGGCATGCCATCGATCCCGCACCCCTCCTCCGGATATGAATGGGTAGTGGAGGTGGGCTGATAGATTCGGGGGGGGAACAGCCCAGGAGTCTGCCCCAAGCCTCTGCAGGTTTCCTAAAGCACAGGTTAATCAATATGCCAGAATGCCTGATCATGTAAACAGCACAATGCACAAATGACTGTAATATGCACATTAAACTGCAAATTACAATGTGCTCTTTGGAAGCGGACAAATTGAGAACTGGCACCTTGTCAAAGACTGTACATTTACACATGCAGATGGCTGCCTGTTTTTTACTGCAACAAATTGAACCTGCTATAACCAAATGATTTCTTCTGTGTGTGTGTAGAGCGTCCAGCATGGCAGCTCTAAGCCTCCACAATAGTAGGAACCTTTAAAAAGGCCTTAATACCCCATTTTGTTTAGAAAATTAATAGCTTCTCTGCTCAGCTGTGTCAGGAAAGTAAAATAAATTGTAGCTGTAATAGAGTTAGATATGCTGTGATGTCTTAATCCTTTGACAGCACAAATATTCACTGCCATACGTCAGACTATTTCAAGGAAAATGCCTTTGGAGACGGTTGATTGCGTTGCAGTGAGGTGAGATGTAACCTTAGTGTGATGGCAGAGAACTGCTGAGCACAAACTTGGAAGAGACTCAGCAGCCGGATGTTTCTCCATTCTTCTCTGTTTAAGAGCGTCTGAGATTGACATTAAAATGAGAATAAAGGTCAGTCCACCTAAAATGAGCCTGATCAGGTTAGGCTAACCCATTTTCACTAACTTCGAGGCTAACCACCTTCACTTTTCCAGCAATTGGGGAAAGGACAGACAAGACTTTTCTTGCTCTTGAGAATCTGCACCATTTATTAACTGTAGCCTGTAGCCTGTACTGTACATTTACTGCCAGGCTGACAACTTACTTCTAACCTTTTCTTCTGCTCCGCTCGCATTCACCGTCACTTTTCTGCCATTCACTCAACCACGCTCTCGCTACACACACACACACACACACACATTACACACTGCCCTATTCCTTAACGGAGCTACACTACTCCTATAACAGTACCTTTCACGAAGATGTCCTTTGAAGAATGAGGAGAGGGAGGGTAACATAGGATGTTACTGTGCTTGTACAGTGTGCGAGCGAAAATCGTTAGTAGCCCATTGATATTAATGATTGTGTGAAATTTTAGCAGCGGTGCTCATAATTCTGCAGTGGTGGTGCACCTCTATGCAGAATGAATATAGAGGAAACACTGCTATATTAAGCAATATTTTTTATGTAGACTAAGTATTGTGGCCTGTATTTGCAGGCAATTACAATCAGAAACACAAGAGAGAAACACACCTACTGTAAAATATTTATATGTTTATTAATGTCATAAATTGTACATAAGGCAAGATACATGTATTCTCTTTCTCTCTCTTACACACACACACACACACACACACATACACACACACACACACACACACACTAACTCAATTCAAAATTTTAATGTTTATTTAAAACATTCATCTTTTTTTATATGTGTGTGGAAAGCTTCAATTACAGAACGGAACAAAAACACGAACTTGTGTCAAGTAACAATAGGTCTATAACATCTTTAATCGCTATTCTTATTAGGTTATATTTAACAGACCTTCAACAGGGCAGACAGAATGACTTATACAGATGTTACTAATAACATTAGTAATAGCTGCATTCCATTTGTCTCTGGTAAGAAAAGATCTCCATAGAGGAATGCCACGCTGGTCAAAATGGAAAAAAGAGAGTGTCGAAAAGATGAACACAGGTGGCGAAAAATAAATCTCCAGGTTCATTTTGACATCTATAAAGAGGGACTTAACATTTAGAATTTGGAACTGAGAAATGCAAGGCGGTCCTTCCTCTCTGACATCATTGCCAAAAATAATAATAATGCACGTGCCTTATTTGCTACTGTCGACAGACTAACAAACCCTCATGTGTCAGTAGCCCCTGAACTTCTATCTGCCAAGGCTTGCAATGGATTTGCCTCCTTCTTCACTGACAAAATTCAGAAAATTAGACAAAGTAGTCAGTGCCTCCATATGAGGTGCAGGATATGCGTTGTCCCTGTGTCCACTTAAAATCAATTTGAGTAGTATGACTCAATTCCATCCGATCAACCATAAAAACCTGGAGGACATTATACAACATCTGAAATCCTCCTCTTGCTGCCTTGATATTCTGCCTACAGGCTTTTTCAAAATTGTTTCTAACTGCATGACCTCAGATCTTCTACAGATTGTCAACACATCTCTTCTCTCAGGTGTCTTCCCACAGGCCCTGAAAACTGCCGTCATCAAGCCACTCTTAAAAAAGAACAATCTAGACACATCACTAATGAGCAATTAGGCCCATATCAAACCCCCCATTTTTAAGCAAGATCATTGAAAAAGCTGTTTTTTAACAGCTGAACAACTTTGTGGCACTAAACAACTGTTTTGATGTCTTCCAGTCAGGATTTCGACAACACCACAGCACTGAGACTGCTCTTGTTAAGGTCTTCAGTGACATCCACTTGAACACTGACAGTGGCAGAATTACAGTATTAGTGAGTTCCCCAAGGCTCCATTCTGGGGCCTCTTCTGTTCAACATCTACATGCTCCCACTAGCTCAGATTATGGAAAACAACAAAATGCAGCTGGTTCAGATTTCTGCTGCTCGAGTCCCCACTAAGACCAAGAAAGTGGATCAAATAACTCCAGTTCTCAGATCTTTACACTGGCTTCCTGTCTGTCAAAGAATTGATTTTAAGATACTGCTGTTGGTTTAAGCACTGAATGATTTAGGGCCAAAATACATTTCTGATCTGCTGCTACATTGTGAACCATCCAGACCTGTCAGGTCGTCTGGGACAGGTCTGCTTTCTGTCCCCAGAGTAAAAACTAAACATGAAGAGGCAGCGTTCAGTTTTATGTTCCACATATCTGGAACAAACTCTCAGAAAACTGCAGGTCTGCTGCAACTCTCAGTTATCTTAAATCATAGCTGAAGGATTTTCTGTTTGCCGCTGCCTTTTATTAAACCAAATTTTAGGATTAATATTTTACACTGCACTGTAATTTTTATTCTCTTGTTTTATCTGTCTTATTCCCTTTTAGCTTCTTTTTATTTCCAAATTTAACACTTTTTAATTGTTTTTATATGTCTTTTTAATTGTGTTGCTTTTATATTCTGTTTTGATGCCTTTTATGCTCTATGTAAAGCACTTTGAATTGCCTTGTTGTTGAAATGTGCTATACAAATAAACTTGCCTTGCCTTGCCTTGGGCTTTAATATTGTGCCTGCTAGGTCACTTTGATACTGTTACAGCTAAATGAAACTTCTTCATCAATGTTACTGATTACAGCTGTGCTTTTCCTACAATGACAATTCAGAATGTCTGCTGTGACAAAGGTCTCTTGCATCAATGACTCAAATCTAAATTATGGAGACCTCCAATTCAGCTGTATTGATTTACTAAAACAAATAATTGGACTGAATTGCTCAACAATACTTGAGACTTACATACCTTTTTAAACCTTTTTTTTTTTGAGTCAAACAAGTAATGATTTATTTAAAACAAGACATAATATGCCCTATTTTCATTGAAGCAATGCTTCAACAGTTTGGTATTTTCCTGAACTTGAAATTCACTCTTCCCGTCTGTGGGGTATTTTGGTAGCCAGCACACAATGCACAGTGGGAAGAGATTCAAATGAGGCAGCGCAAAGAGAGTTGTTGGTATTTTGGTATAAATTGGGTCTTAGATTTTAAGAAAACATGTCTCAGAACCACGCCTGTTTCTGGCGGCACATGGGTCTGCTGCCACTTTGGTGATTTGGCGCTGCAATAACAGAATCATTCTTAAAATATACACTCTCCAACCAGTAGATGCTTTTCAATTGGCATGGAAAAAAAATGTTAATGTGGTTAAAGTGAAAACGTCTGTAAATCAGTCGACATTGATCTAAATGAAATGAATATGGATGACTCTTATAGAATCTGTTTGCTGCAGCTGCTTCATACTGTATGAAAACCTTCTCCTTCAGTTTCATTAAATCCCTGCAGCCATCTTAAGGTAACAGGACAGACATGTTGGAGCTAGAGTGCAGTGCCATGATACAACCATCTACTGTGTTTACTTTGATGAAAACACATGCGAATGACATGCAGCTACAAAATAACCACACACCTCCACACACATTAGACTGGTCGGTTAAAACTCGCTTTTCTGTTTGTTTAATAATCTTTTTCTTGGTTGGAGATGGGGGGGCTTATTAATCATATTAATTAATTATATTAATAAAGATGTGTTTCATGTTTTATTTGTGAAATGCAAAAATAAAACATAAAACACCGAAAAAAACAAAAGCTGTTGTTTCTAAACCATATGACAATACTTTGATGTACAGTAGAGATAGCATTAGTCTGATGTGATCATAAATTGCTCTTTATTGTGCTATTCAAATGTAAAAAAAAAAACAACCTCACACCATCTGTCACTGGCTGCATATTTGTGGTGCTGTGTGTTCATGTTGTGCCACTCTGCACCTTCCAGACAACAATATGATTTCCTGGAGACGCGTCTTTCAGCTGTTTGCACATCTGTGTCAGCGCTATGAGACTAGTGATGTGATTGGTTGACAGTGTATTTATTAATCACACCACATGATCTATATTCACCTTCACCCAGCCCCTTTACACTTTGCACTACTTTACATACTGAACAAAAATAGCAATTGTGATCGGAGATGCTCACAGAGTCTGCGCCCCACCATTTTGTGCTTGTTGTTGTGGTATTTTGCATGCTTGCTCAATGCCACACTGTCATGGCTTACTGAGATCGGAGCCATCATTAATATTATTAGTAACACATGCATTTTCTACTGTGACAAGTAGACAAAATGTCTGCTGTGAAAAGGCCTTTATTCTTATAAAAAATGCAGCTCAGCTGGGTCTTCTCTATGTCTAGTATCAGAAAAATATCAATACTGAATTTCATAAACAGACATACAAAGAGAGCCTCCAGCTAATTTGCCAAAACTATAATGAAGCACTACAGAAACACTACTAAAATATCCAGCTATATGTGTTGAGGTGACACAGCATTTATATCAGCTTGCTGAGCTCAGCAAGTTGCCAAGCATAACACATGACTAATACACTTTAAAGTGCTTGCTCATGGGGGAATGCTGGGTCTTTGTAAATAATATTATATAGAGTTCGGTCTAGATCTGCTCTAAATGAAAAGTACCCTGAGATAACTTCTGTTATGATTTGGTGCTATATAAATAAAATTGACTTGACTTGACTTAAATAAGGCAAAAAAGATGTCACTTGAAAGCTAGCACTTTACATAAATTAATTAAAAATGAGCGTTTGACAGTAGATACACTTTTTTTCTGTCAGAACTCGTGCCTTTTCATATGCTAGAAAGAATGCACTGCATTGCTATCAAGCGAGGTGAGGTAAATATATCGTCTCTGGAGTGTCCAGAACGGGAGATAATTGGGTTAGCTCCTGGTTTGGTGACCAAGGTCAACCCTTAGTCCATGATCTCATGTATTAGGGACAGATGATCATTAGCAAGAAGGTAAAAGAGCATTACAAATTGATTTTTGAATCCTTTGCTCTATTTGTGATTGCTGCATGGATATCCACTGTCTATATGGATCTGTAGAGGTACTCCTATGAATTTTAAGTCCATGGAACCTAAGCATAAATCATAATGGTGACACATTTTGGTTAAACAGCTATTTACATAGCTTTTACTTATTCATTGGTAACAACAAAGCTTTAGGAAATGCTAATCAGTGTTATGACTATTATGGTATTTAATGCATTGTATGACTGGCGCTTGCTATTTGTAGAAACTTTATTTGTGTTCCTGCTTACTATTTTAGTCCATTGGCTCTTTAATCTGTCACACAAAAGTAGAGAGGATGATCAAGCGTGTCAAATGTGTATCATGTACTCATGTATCAAGACACAACCTCTTTTAGCAGCTCTATCTCTCATCAGTTCATTTTACTCCTCTGTTCAAAGCATGCGGTTAGTATAAACATAGACAACACATGGGCACTCGCGCATGTACACAGCCACACACACACACAACACCACACTACCAGCAGATCACAGGGACCTTATTAGCTGCTGTCACAACACATTTATCCCTCATCTGTTTCTGGGAGCTGTCACGAGCAAAAGGTCGCTCTCTGCTGCAAAGTGGCAAAGTGAGATCCTGGCTGTGTTTTTCATTCTCTCTAATGGAGAGCGATGGCATGAGCCCCAGCCATCTCTATCTGTGGCCCTGTCCAAACCAGGGAGATTTCTGCCCGAAAATAGCCCTGCTGTCAGCTCGCCTTAGTTGCTGGGCCCGCTGAGAGTCAGTTAAGGGGATCAGTGCTTGCTGGAGTGTGTAGCTCAGTGGTAAGACACGGTGCTGGTGACACATTGCATTGATGGGATCACCGACCGCTCCTAATCCCCCCTCGACACAGATGACCTAAAGGGCTCATTGGGCTCAGCAGAGTCACCAGTCATGACTCCAGTCCAGCCTGACTTCAACATCCTATCCTGTTGACCTCCAGCCTTTACATTCACAAATGTCATCAAAACCACATTCAGCTTTGTGGTTGACAGGTGTTCAGGGTCACTGTTTCCAAAAAAAAATTCACCTCTGAGATCTGTGGTGGAGGTTGGTTTACATGTGCCTGCGTGTAAATGTGATTGTACTGTATGTTTTAAGGCTGTACACTGTTGAGAAAAATCACATTGTTGTCCGTTTCCTCAAAATATTGGAAAATGTTTTAGGATACATCAAAACAGATGTTTTTTTCCTGAGAATTTGTTAAACTATTAAGAACATTAATAAAAAACACATTACTGCTGTTTTGCATTTATTTTGCTCATGATTAAATATTTGTTGGATGTGCAATGCCACATTTTCGTTTTTTAATGAATTGTGCATCCCATCAATGTGCGTTGTATGTCTACTACAGTGGAGTTGTATAGAAGCATGTCTGTTGTTAGAGGCTTGCGTCTGACTCAGTGTCAAGGCGGGGAACTGTTCACTTTCTCAGTTTGTGATGACTTGGCAGCAAAGGAAAGGTCAAGGAAGACTTGTGCAGAATTGCCAAATGTGCAAGATTAGCAATAGTCAGTCCTGGTTTTCACTGGATGGAATCCCAAGAGGTTTATATCTTGCCAGAAAATATGTTTAATTCTATCATTTCCAGCCATTGACTGCATATCATGTGGCTCTCAGAGTCATAAAATTGCTATGTACAATAGGTTCAATAGAGGATTGTTTATGGTGGAACTACAGAAACATCATATGCAGCTTGACAATCATTGCCTGAAATAGAATCTAAGTGGATTACATGGTTCACTAACTCAGACAGTGTGTGGTGTATTTTTTGTGGCAATTTTGCATCACAAAGGGGATCTTATTAGGTATTGGATACACATAAAGGGGCCCACCACCACTGGTTTTACTGTATTATACTATACTATACTATACTATACTATACTATACTATACCCTGTATTTTGTACTTCCAAACTTCTCCATCGTCACTTTTCTTTTTCCTGTTGCGTTTCACTGTACCGATCATACTTACATTACAAATAATTTCCAATCAATTCTGTGTCGTCACAAAAAATGGAACTGATACTGGTAGATGAGCACTGAACACTTTTGCATTCACCAAGATAGAAGACTCTTACCTGCTAATCAGGTACACAAACCATCTGAAATGTGAAAAAAATAAGAAGAAGACTTGTTAATATGATTATTGTTTTAGGTGAACAACTCCCAGAGGGCAAATTTGATCAAATAACGCTGTTTTTGATGGGTGATATTGTTCTTTATTGTTCCCCATATTTGTGCATGACTTCTTTAGTGTTTAGTGTTTCTTATGCAGACTGTGAATTAATTAAATCATGTCTGCCAAATTTTTGTACATGAATAAAAAAGCCTTTGTCCTATTTTTTCTAAAGAACAAAAGACATATCAGAACCTAGTGGACAGAAAGCTTTTTCAATCAGTTGGAAAAAAGGGAAATGCAGACTGCTTGGCTTATTTTCATATTAGTCATGCTATCAAACTGCTTGTACGTTTTATTTGCATACAAAAATGTATTGTTTTGTTTCCTCCACTTGGTGCCTGGTTTCAATTGGGGGTAGATTCAGAATTGGAGACAGCTGCTGATGCTCTTTTTATTTATTTTCTTTAGCATATGGGAGTTGTTTGTGTACTCCTCATTATATTTGGGCCATGGTGCCCACATATCACTTATACTTGCATGTTATTAAGTAAATATATTAACATTTCCCATAAAAACTGTCTTGAATTAGTGTAATTCTGCATAGAACAGCTCACTCACCACAGTGTTGTCATTGTAAGCAAGAAATGTCCTGACACAGAATAACTGTATTTTTCAGGGCATCTTTGAGACCAGAGCATTCACAGGGGAGGATGACCTCAGCTCTGTTCTGTCTGCTCTGACAGATGCTACACTGTTTAGTCGTGACATATGCGCTCAAATATTTCCATTTGGACAATCTGTTTCCACTCGGAAATGTCGTTTGATTAATTATAATCAAGCTCTTAGCATCAATATTTTTCCAGTGTTTAGATGAGACTTGGCTTGTTGTGTTCATAACATCTTGAGGAAGCAAAAGAACAATATAAGATTTTTTTTTCTCTTGTTTTAGTGTCTTATTGAAAATCTTATACTGCTTTATATAATCCCAAACAAATGAAAAACCAAAATAGAAACCACAAGATATAAAAGTTGTAATTTATTAAATCTGTCCTATTATATCTATTGTTTGCTGGAAAATTGCATGTCTACCCTCTTATACACAACGTTTACAACATTTAATAGGGTGTAATGATCGGAAACACATGACTGCGACTTTACTGTGAAGTGTTGGTGGTGAGTTATGGGTGAGAGAAGTGGTTTCACTTAATCAGACAAGGATCAGAGCCCAAATGAATGTGAATAAATAAAAAAACACATAAAAATAACAGCAGTGACAATGTTTCCTCTTAAGTCTTAGTGGTTTTAACAATAAATTTATTCAATGGAATCAAACAATGGTTTTATTCCATTGAATTTTAAACCACAATTGTGTGGTACATGACTAAGAAAAGCTGCACTTCAGATGTTTTTTTTTGTCTCATTTTAAACCCAGACAATGTAAGAAATAAAGCAATGTTACATCCATATATGATAAAACATAAAATTAAATTAGTCCTTATTTTTATACAGCAGGCAATATCCGGATATAAATATGTAATTTGATTAATTGTTGGCATGTATTTAGTCATAAACACAACATACTTTATATACATTAACAGTCTTCTGCTCAGGTAGTTTATACTCCTGCATTGTGGCAAGTTCTTGGATGAGTCCTGCTCGGGACACCTACAGAAAGCAAGCATTTTTGCACACATTTTCATATTCAGTTGCAATAAGCATGCTGCTGTTGTTAGCTGCAGCTAAATAAATTAACTTTACTAGCTACAATTAAGAGCAATACAAGTTTAAATATGATTACACTGCTGCCATGTATATTAACACCTTCAAATTGCAGTAATAAATTCTCAGGGGTCAATTGCTTGTTGATATTGGTTGTTTCTTTCGCTTTATCTTTGATTACATTTTCAAGCCCCGCTGTTGTCATTCAAACCACACTCTTTCTGAGCTGGCAAGGCTGATATAATTTGGAAAATTAACTGTTTTACTGCAGCACTGACTCAGTTGGTGTGACAAATGGAGCATGATACCACCGGTTGGCCCTACCTGCCGGTCCGTGGTGGCTCCATCTTCATTGTCCTGGCTGTGGATGGCAATTCGAAGTCAGTATATACATTGTGGAAAGTAGATGTAAACTAAGCTGCTACAGCTGCATCCTGTGATAATTTGTTTTCTTCATGGGATGTTTTTGCATGTTTTGAAAGCACAACAAACAAAACACTACTTAGTACTGAGTTTTTTCTTTAAGCCGTCTGGGCGCCCCATACACTGGGCTTTGGCTTTAATCGTGGATGTTATAGACACGCCATTCCCATGACTTATCCATTAAAAAAGGGCTTTAAAATGAGCTAAATGTTTAAAGATGTCCCATGATATTTTTGGCCACATGTGAAAATAATTTTATGTGGCAGTTCTTATATGCAGTTCGAAAATTTGGCAAACGCAGTACATCTCATTTATCTGGGTGAAAATGAGAGAGCAAACAACCCGTACCTTGGCAAACTCTCGATATATTTAAATTACCTCATTTCAACTACAGGCCTCTGGTCTCTCTACGTGCCAGATGTAGAACCCTTTTTAATGTAAAATAAAGGGTTTCCATATCTCATAAACCCCGTGTCACAGCGGGGAGTTCAGATTCTAATCTCACACAAACTCGAACACACAAATGGAGTCCAGGCCAACTGAGGTACATCTGAGCATCTGTTGAGGTTTAAAACAAATAACTCTGTGCTGGCTGGGTATGTGATTGGCTGGTCGGCCGCTTAGCTCACAGGGGCATCGTTACCAGCTCCGTAAAAATGAGAGCAAACACCTCTATTATGTTCCCCGGGGACTGTAATATATATATTCACACCTTGTTAGACTGTGTGACCAGCCCTATTAGTTGCTGCAGTTAGACCGCGCCTGCCCACTCATTAACACCGCCGATGGAGACATAAGACAGTCATTACCGGAGAAGATAATGGTAAAATACAGTACTAGCTTTTAACTGATTGTGGATATAAAGAGGCGAACCAGCTAATTTATCATGCTGTGCTCTGCCACAGTTGTGTCATAACGATATTACTGTTTTAAAAGCTTGGCTGTATGCAAGCGCACAGGTCAGCCGACTCTGCCTTGTGATGGTGTGTAAATGAAATGGTAATAGAGGGTTTCATCACCACTACTAATTACTGAATGACATTTTTCTCACCAGTGTGTAAGTGTGTGTGTGCAGGCCTGCGTGCCTATGCCTGTGTGTGATAGGCCTAATTAGGTAAACTCCCATTACACTTAAAAGTGCATTACTGCTGCTCTTTTGTAAAGGCTATAATTAGAGTGCTGCGGAGTGTGAGTGGTAATTAAGTTATTTCTCAAGTATTATTAGTCTGCTTGTTATATGAGCCAATGGTATTGAAAAGGATAGAATACATATTTGACTTTGTGCCAGTTCTTTGTTAGCTTAACAGATATTAAAGCAAAGAGCTGTTGCGTGATTAGAGTGTATGGCGATATATGTCTCATGCTCTTCTCACGGGATTTCTGTCTGAAATTAAAATATCACAAGCTAGTGCGAGGCTTTTGCTAGCTGGTATAAAAAAGCAAACACTAACATATTGTACACACACACACATGCACACACATTTCTTGTCTCCGGCTCTCAGCCTGACTTGGCATTTTTGTGCATGTGTCATCCGATGTCTGCAGTAGCAGCAGTGTGATCCTCTGACTAATCCAGATTGCCTTCTAATCCTGACTGCACTCTCCTCTTCCTGCCATTGATTCCATTATTCCTCTGCAGTTTTCATACAAGATGTTTCTGTTCAAGTCCCCAACCATGCTCTCTTTGATTGCCACTGTCCTGCATAGGTATTTTTCACAGCAGACAGTTTGACTTGTCATAGTTGAAAAACGCAGAGGTGTTATTAACATTAAGGATGGCTCTTCTCTATTCAAGTGTTCCAGTAAGTCATGACAGTGTGACAGTGAGTCAGCATACATAATACCAGGACTGCTCAAACTGAATCAGCTAAAAGGAATTTAGCCATCATTAACTTTATTATTTACACCAGTGATTTTTCTCCTGTGATGTCAGAATGTCTTTTGTGAAAAAAGCACTATTACCTATTACCATCTCCTCTCACTCACTGAGCCTCCATGACTGGTTTCGGTTGACAAAGAAAACAGCAGGTGTGCTGTTTGGAAATACTTCACATTTGAGGCAAATGAATAAGGAAAGGCAAAGGATACAAGCAAGCCCATATGCAAGCGATGTCACAGAGCAGTGCAAATGAAAGGTGCTAACACAACAAATTTAGCAAAGCACCTGAAGGACCAACACGCCGACCTCTATAAAGAATTTTAAGAGGTTGGTGACAGCTCCCATTTCAACATCACTGAAGCATTAAACAAGATGGCCTAGTAAACTGTTGTTGATAAGTGTGTTTTCCTGTTGTTGGACCAACAGTCATTTGTAATTCTCAAAACAAAGCTAATCCCCTTCAGAGCTATCAGGCTTGAGGAATCACAGACAACAGAATTTGAGTTGATAGGAAAATACTTTGACTATGGTCAGAAGTATATTGACTTAGATGCTGTTGTGCTTAACACACAGTATTATTAACTTTACCTAATTTCTAAGATCAGTTAATTAGATAATTTAGTTATTTTTAAAGGTCTGATTTAAATAGAAAAAAACCCCAAATGTTTCTAAAAAAGTGATATTTCTCTTGTAATACCATAAGAAGCTGAGGAGAATCGACCTGCAATGAAAATGTCACACTCACAGCCTACCCCACCAGCTGTATTTGAACAACAAAGAAAGTGCAATGCAAACCCAAATTAAGCTCGGAAACTGAACAGGGCTATAGTACTATATGTATGGCTCAGGTCCCTGGGTATACTGTTGAGAAACCTGGGTTCAGACAACTTCTTGAACAGTTAAATAACAGGTATGCATGTCTTACCCTTCTTATCATGCACCGCTGACCTATGGACCAGCAGGGCCACATCCACATTCATGACAGTAACTCTGCAATTTATATCAGAATCCTTGGACATGCAGAGCTGGTGTTTGGGCTTTGTTGGGCTGAGCTCGGAGCACACAGGGGACAGCTTGAGGGAGGCGTTTGAGGAGATAATACATGAAACATGGATGCTGGACATGTCAAATATGGCTGGTGTTACCACTGATAATGCCTCAGCAAGCAAGAAAGTATTTCAGTAGGACTTCACATGGGTCCCCTGCTTTGGGCACAACCTTTACTTAGCCATAAACAAGGGCCTGGATCACTGTCAGTGTCTGGAGCAATGTCAAAGTTGAGAAGGACAGTGTCTGCTTTCAGCAGGTCACCAAACCAACAGCTGAAGTAGAAACAAAAAGATCTGCAACTGCCTGAGCACAGACTGATCTATGATGAGCCTTCATGCTGGGACTCAGCATATGAAATGGTGGAGAGGTTTCTGAAACAGCAGCAAGCGGTCTGTTCAGTACTAGCAGATGAAATGGCACCTCATGCCTAAAGATTCAGACATTACAATTCTTGAGGCTGTAAAAGAGGCGTTGAGCCCTTTCAGCTCTTACATAGATGCCCTTAGTGGTGAAAAACAAACCCCTCTATCCTCTGTCCTGCCCCTAAATTGGACGATATTTTCTACTTTGACAGTTTAGGAAAGTGACAGCAACCTAAAACGTCAACATAAAGAAATTGTTGGAGATCTCAGACAAAGATATGAGGACAGGCATCTGCAACTGATACTGAACACAGCCATGTTTCTCGACCCAAGATTCAAGGACAGTTTTTTTTACCTTAAGAGAAGAGGTTAAACAAAATCTTAGGGACAATGTCCATTTACTGCAAATAGAAGGCCAAAGTCGACAAACACCCTCTCCAGGTGCCAAGCAACCAGCAAAGAAAACTAAAACAGATTTGATGAGTCTGTTCACAAGCATACATGGGGGAAAAAAAAGAGTGAACATGGAGAGGATACATCTTCCAGAGAGGAGGATGCAGAGGCAGAACTCAAAAATGAATTCACAGTATATGAAAAGATGCCTAAACCCGCTCACATGGTAGAGGACAAATGAGAAAACTTTACCTCATCTTGCCCAGTTTGCTAAGAAGTATTTGTGCATCGCCGCTCCAAGCTCAGCTTCAGAACGTGTATTTAGCACATCAAGGCTCATTTTCAGTCCAAGATAGGCACGACTTATAGAGGAGCACATTGACATGCTGGTATTCCTAGCAAAAAATCTGAAAGTTGCAAAGAAACTTTAGGCTACGGTAATGAGTGTCACTCTCAGTCACCTCTGTAGAGCATGTCTGCATAGTAATTATTTCCGTTTGTTTTTTTTTATTCATTTGTTACTTGAAAATGCATAAGATTGCACTGCTTTTCTTTTTACTGGAATGTGTAACAATCTCAGAGGCTGTGCACTACCCCAAGAAGAATATTGTTTTAATTAGGCCTAATTAAAGTTTTAATTATTATTAATGTTTACTACAGTCACTCTGCTACTAGCCAAGAAATGAAAAGCCGTAACTTGTTGTTAAAGCCTTTTTATATTTATCTTTTCATAAAAATCTAAAATTTTATGCCCTCAAAGTTGTGTCAATTTTTCCCTGTGGTATTGAAAATGGTATCAAATATCAATATTTTTCAAGGTATTGTAAGTTAGAAATTCCAGTGACAATACTACTTTCTATGCTGGTCTGAATGGAGATATTTTTAGCGCTCTGGGGTGTTTTACTGGACAGATAGACAACACTTTGGTGCACTCATGTGCTCTGTGGCTACTCATATTCAGTCTGTATGGGATCTCTTGCAGCTCTGTGGATCATATTGAACAGTTGCATCATGTTTTATTGAAATGGTTGTAGGCGCCAGGTTGAAAGGATAATAATGTGTGACTTTCTCACAGAGGATGGATACAACAACATAAACAAGGTATATACATGTAATATAAAGTAGGTATACCTGAATAACACTGAAATGAGTAAATAATTTGAAATAATAGAGTAAAGTGTGTGGGAAATCACAGACAAATTGAACCAGTGTTTGTGTATAATTTAGTGCTAAACATCGTTTGTACCTTTCTGGTTGGATAAGTATAATTATTGGGGAGTAATTTAGAGTTAGTTACAAATGGTTATGAAAATGACATGTATCATCCAGGACACTAGTTGTGCCACTTTCAATAGCATTAATATGACAATTTATAATGAATTTCGCATCTTTATTTAATATATACAAGTACATGAAATTCATTTTGAATACTGTAAATAAGACAGCCAATCTGACTTTATAGCATTTCAAAGGTCATTTTCATTATCAATTAATCTGATCTGAACTAATCTTTCTCAATTAATTGATTAATTGTTTGGTCTATAAAATGTTAAAAAATTTTGAAAAGATGCCATTCAAAACAATTTTGAGCCCTTTAAAACCCACTATGATACCTTTTTAATTAGCTTGATTTGTCAAACCGACAGTCCAGAACCTAAAGATTTTCGGAAGAAAAACAGCAAATCCTCACATCTAAAAAGCTGGAACCACAGGAATTTTGGCAGTTTTGCTTTAAAAATGACTGAAATACTGAATTGATTATTAAAATATTTGCAGATTAATTCCTGTCGATTGATCGATCAATCGACTAATTGTTGCAGCTCTAGTGATCAGTCTTACCTTCAGGGGAAAAAGGGCTGATGACTGGAGGCTGTCTTCTATATCTATATGTGTAGTTATGAGAAAGGTTCAGGATTGTTAAAAGTTTGTATTGTAATCAGTGTAATAAGAAATATTAAGCAGTTACCAAAAATAAATATCTTTCTGGACTTGTTCAGGAACTTTATGATGCAGCAGGTTCCGGAATGTTACTGACATCATAGAAGGAAAAAACACAATGAGAATTCTAAATTAATTTATTATTGATTACTTCACATTCCTGTGCCACTATAAGAGTAATTATTCATTAGTCAAGCCCACGAATATCAAAGGTATGGGTAAGAACACACACACACACACACACACACACACACACACATAAAACACATGAATTACCATTAAATCCCGCTCTAGGTAAGGTAACATTTCCATGAAAAAAGCTGCTTCATATACTTTACTATGAAAATTTTCTCAAATCCTAGGTGAATAAAAAAACAGAAGGTTTCTTGTCAGAATTATCATGACCCTCAGCATACCTCATGAACCGTCACACATCACCAAATGCCAAATACACAACTAACAGGTCTGCTCAATCGGACTGCAGCTAAGATCATATTAATTATAAGTTCATCTGCTGACTAGATAAGCCGTTAAAATGAAATGTTTGAATGAAAAAAAATCTAATGTTTTCTATTTTTATTTGATGAATGAATTAAATGACTTTGCGATATTGTCACTGATTCATTTTCTGTCAGGCAACTAATTCATTAATTGCGTAATTGTCTCATCACTATTCTTTGTCATTACACAACAGAGCCATGTCACTTAAAAATTACCCCACATTTTAATATTTAATTATTTTAATTTTAGAAATGTCACATCCACTGGTTGGCAACTCCACTCACCATTTTTGTTTTCTCCAACATTTTCACCTTCTTAAGTTAAATTTGAGTTTTTCCTTTTGCAAATAAAGTTGCAGTTGTAAACATAAAACATAACAAAACTACTAAAAATACAAAACAATACAATACATTACAATTCAATGCTATACTTACTTACAAAACAGTAACACCACAAACTGGAATCAACACTTATGTTGCCTCTTTGTGTATTAAATTGTACTACTAGGTAGGAAGGGTTTGTTGCATGGAATTATGAAAGAAGCCTGTAAGATGTGTCACTAGAAATATTTGACAAATGTAATCAGGCAATAGCTTAATTACTTTCTAAATTGTATCAGTGTAGTAGGTTTCACCCCTTAAACTGACCTGCAGGTCTGTGTGGCAGGCAAGCATAAAGGCTGCTCCAAATTATCTATCCTAGTTGGAGTATATAGATTTCAATGATAGAGGAAAAGGAGAGACAGAAATGACTATTTTCCCCAGAATGGATGTTATGCCCAGGGTTAGCAAATCTCATTTACAAATTTCAGGCAGGAAATATCCCCACCTCCTCGTGTCTCCTCTATCTTCCCCTCCCATCACAATAAAAAAGAAACCTCTCATTTAGCAGAACTACGGGCCTGAAGGCTGTGTCACAGTAACCCATGTGAGGAACACACACACTGAATAACAACAAGCCAAGTGATTCTCAGTCTTACTGTGCAGGACTCTATCCTGATCTGTTATTAATAGCTCATCTTAACTTCCTGTTCTCTACCCCGGTAACTTGAATGTTTTGTGTATTTCAAGCATCATACAATATGCATTTTCAGTGAAGTACTGCAATTGTATGACGTGACCATTTATACTTTTTCAGTTCAAGTTTTCTTGATTTGTTGTCTTTAAATAGTGGCATATAAAAACAAACTGTATGAGAAAGCCACTGCATTATACACAAGGCAAAATATGCCATTGATCAGTCATTTTGTAATGTGAATAGAGAAGTTTATAAGCATGAGAAAAGTGTAGAGTGTCCGTTTGTACAGTTTCTGTGTCTTTATATTGTGTTTGTGTGTGCATAACCATATTTACAGAAAACTGTCTTCATCCGCAATTTAATATTACCCAGAGCTGCTGAGGCATGATCCCAACATTCCTAGCTCTTTCTTATTTTGGGACGTTTGTTGCAGAATAAAAGGAACGTTTTGAGAGATGATCACAGATGTTCTCCCCAGAGAAATCTTAAGGAGGAAAGTGAGCCTATTTTCAGAGCAGTAGAGAGTGGGACTCATTATGACTCACTCAGAGCTGAAATGCTCTGGATGATGTCTGAGTCAGACATGAGGGCCAGTGTCCGCTGCCATGGTGATGCACAGCCAAATGTAACTGAACTCATAGAGCAATAGTGATGGAAATGAAATGAGGGAAACTTAAAAGGGCCCCGAGGCGGCTACACTATTGTCATGATAAAATTCCCAGAGTGAAACCTGGCAAGTTATAGGCTCCTGTATGTAGACTGATAACTCGGTAAAACTCTAATACTTCAGAGTGCACCGAGGTTTTAATACTGAAGATACATCACACACACACACGCACACACGCACACACACACACACACACACACACACACAAAAGTATCATTGTGCATGCATTGGTGTTGTGGTTTCCCACCAGAAATGCTGTCTTAGATTGATTTTTTATCTAGTTTTAAGCTACATTTTTACAATACACTTTTTAAGTTGTTTTTAACTGTATTTTTTAAACAGATGAAGGATTTTAGTCATCGGATGCCTGGATTTTAAGTTATCAGAGAGACAGCGGTAGCAGCTGAGTGAAACTATACATCTGTGAGGGACAGAAATGACACCAGCATAAACCTACTGAAGCCTGATGGTGATGGTGATGTCATTCTGGGTGATCTAAACTTAAATTGGCAGATTTCCTGAAACCTTCATGCAGAGTTAGGCCTTACCCAGCTAATTTCTGAACCTACACGTATGAACCTTAAAGTTCCCTCTAAGTCAACATTAATTGATATTATATTTAAGGTTCAATGTGTAAGAATTGGCCAGAATTTTAGTTTAAAACATTCCAAAATCAGCTAAAATTATCAAAAGAATGTGAAGAAATAACAGTTTTGACGTTATATCAAAGACCTAAATGTATTGTGTTGCAGAGATATCTACTGAAGTTAGCAGGTTAACCAGCTAGCTCCGGCCCCATCAGGCCTGTCTTGTAATACCACTTTGCGTTAATCAACCTCCTGAACCTGACCCGATCTGCAAACCACCATTTTTTTTTTTTAAAGCAATCATGTTTACTAAACACCGGTAGGCTCAGCGAGCTGTGGCCAGGGATCCAACATGCTGCGGTTTTGTTGTGAAATGTGCACTTATTACCACCTTTTGACCACCAACAGAAAAAAACAAAAATGGTAAGCGATGTTGTGCCATCGCTCTGGAGCTTGTTTTCTGCTCCTTTGTTGAGGAAATAATGTTGTTTTAGCTGTGTGTCTGCTCAGGAGTGGGCGACTTGTCATTGTGGAGGTGTTTTGTAGTGGTTGACATAGGCAGTTAGCTGTCTCATTAGCTGGAGAGCTAATATCTGCAGGGTGTTTCTACTCGGATAGCACAGTTTTTGATGTGGTAGATGCTGGTCATTTGTTGATGTTAGCAGGAGAGAGGCAAGGCACTCGGGAACGTGCAAAAATGTCACATCCTTTGTTTTTTTGATTAATACATGTAAATTGCTTGATAATTCTTAGATACAGAGCTTTTAAATCTTAATTTCTTTCAGTGACTAAAGGCATTCCACAGGGTTCGATCTTAGGTCCAGTATTATTTGCTATCTATATTAATAACATTGACATGTCCCTTAATACATGAAATTTACATTTTTATGCAGATGATACTATTTTATACAGTTCGGCAAACTCTATCCAGCCAATCTGTAATCTGCAATACCTACGGTATGCCCTTCTTAACCTGAAACTTGTTTTAAATGCAGATAAAACAGTTTGTTTTTCTGAGTAGCTAAGGAAACTGACATTAGTCTCCAGATCTATTCTTTACTGCTCTTACTGATTGAGAAAATTCCTCATTATAAATATTTAGGCATCTGGATTGATGATAAATTTACTTTTAAAACCCACATAGACAACTTAAGTTGCAAATTAAGGATGCATTTTTTAATAGGAACAGGTCCTCCCTCTCTGTCTGGCTTGATCAACACTTTTATCTATTCATTTATGAAAGACTACTTCAAAAATTACCATTTATCGTCACACTGGTGCCCAAGACATTTAACGTCAGTAAATACTAATTTTGGAAAGACAGCCTTCAAATATTTTGCCCAATTTGTCTGGAATAATTTAAAGAGTAGAGAGAAACTTGGCACACTGATATTGATAGAGCAATTCAAAAATTTGTTTAGAGGTTCTTGTATTTTTTAAAATTTATTTGTATGCCTAGGCCAAGGATATTTTAGAATTGCACTAATTTATAATTTGTTATGTTACCTATATAAATGTATATTTAAATTTCTGCTATTTCATTACTGTTTTATATTGCTATGTCATTACCATTATACTATTTTATTTTATATTTTTACTCTTTTCTCAGGTCTCACTTGCAAATGAGATCTCAATGTCAGTGTGACTTCCTAATTAAATAAAGTTCATAAACATTGAGCCCAAGCAAAGCAAATTCAGGGACAATTCCAGTATAATACACTTTTCTCACTTTGCTCCCTAAGATTTCTGTGGGAAAATATTCTGTATCCCATCTGAAAATGTTCTCTTTTATTCAGCAAACATGTAACAAAATGTGTGAAAGGCCTCCAAGTCTAGGAATGAGGTGAGGAAGGAGGGCAAAAAATGTATTTTTTACTTTTTTTGTACTGAATACATTAAAATTGAAATAATACTGAAACATCCTAACCAAAATCCTTCAAGACATGAGTACAAATAGGTTCAGGGACTGCTTTTCAATTCTTTTTTTTCAGGCTTCCTCAGTTTCTCTCACTCCATGATTCTCACATTGGCACCCTACAGCTAATGGCTAAAATCCAGTATGGCTAGCAGATTAGGAAAAACTTGCAAATGCGGTACTTGTCATGCCGGTGCGTCTGAAAGGAGCTCAATAACTTGAAAAAAAAGGAGCAATTGATGGAGATTTCACATGCTGATGAAAGACTGAAACATTAGACTGATGCATTGAGTTAATACATTTTGTAATTGCAAGAACAGTGTGGAGGAATTTTCCTTTGAAATCCAGTGTGGCTCCACTGGCGATCACCAGCAGCCTCATGTGAGAACAGCAGTCTGTGTGTTTTTGACATGCATCTTGTCCATTGCCTCAGTTCCACTGTACAGTCAGCAGCAGAGGACAGTGATGTAAGGACAGAGCCACGTAACAGACCACCAGATATTAATCCGATGTGCCTGGCTCAGCTCGGGCAGGTTGGCCTTAAGCCAGTGAAAGAGAGGAAAGGGTCAGATGACAGCGCCTGTCCCTGCCAAGTTCAGCAGGGACTGCTGGAGTCAGGCACATATACCTTACACCTCTCTCTCTGTCTCTGTCTCTGTCCGTCTCTCTTTGTCTATTTCTGTCTTTGTGTGTTTTTATCTTTTTGACACTCAGACGACTCAGACACACATAAATTAATAGTAGGGAAAAATCAGATATGTCTTGGCCAACATTTGTATTTTACAATATCTAACAATTTTTTTTTTTGACAAAACCCCCTTTACAGTACTTAGATTATTTAAGAGCTGAGACAGTTAATAAAAGTGAATTTATAAATAATAACTAGAACTGCAGAAAATGCTTATTTTCATTATTAATGAATCTGAAAATAATTAATTGAAAATTTTAGTCAATAAAATGCTAATAACACATTTGATAATGTGGAACCAGTGAATGTACTGGGTAAAATTCTTAATTGATTCAATAATTATCAAATTTATTATCGATTAATTTTAGTCAATTGACAAATTGGTAAATCGATTTATTGTTTCAGCACTAATTAAAAAACCCCAAAACAAAACAAATGCATAAATAATTAAATTGTAATGTCATATAATTGAAAAAATAATGTCTAACTATACATGAAAATGTAGCATACAAAGTATTAATTGGTTTACTGGTATACACCAGTACTCATATACTGTATCTATAATGAGCCAATATTAATTGACAATGTATGGTTAACCAGTGCATTGGTTAGGCATGCATACACACACACATACATGTACACAGACACACACACACCTCTACCTGTCAGTCAGGCGGCTGGAGGCGAGCTCTGTGACCTGAGAGGCAGTGACAGACAGCAGGCACGCAGAGCTGACAGTGCGGCGAGGTAGATGTGGAGCACTGCTACAGCCGATCTGTGTCGCTCACTACCTCGCCTCATAGTCCAGTTTAAGACACTACTGCCTGCTTGAACCCCGTTTGAGATATTCTAGGTAATCCATCACATTTAGTCACTTTTATTTTTGTGTCAGTTATGTAATCATTTTATGTTCGTTTAGTTGAGAGCATGAGTTGTAAAAACGCTCACTTATTGGTACTTTCAAGCTCTCAACAAGTCTCTCTATCTAATGTTATGGTGTATGTTTTATGATTTACATTCGGACACAGTCAGAGTGAGATTACAACATTCAACAGAAGCCTTGGTAACAACTGTAAACAGTCATTTTATGCAGAGCAGGCAACTGATGTTTCCATCTGAGAATATCATGTCACTAAAATGTCATTTATTGATATGGAAGCTGTTGTTTGTGTAAATGTCATCATTAGGTAACACAGCTGGTGTGGTGATCGGCCAGCAAGTGCCACTATTGTAGTGTTTCACATTTTCCCATCCTAAACTGACTAGTGTCTGTCTCCTTTTATATTACTGTAATGCTGTCTCTGAACTTTTTGACACAGTGTTGATCTTCTTTGCCGATTAAACAGCAGCCCCCATGATTAGAATTCGCTCGTTGGCTGTTTTTGGGTCTTGATTACTGCCGTGTCTCTGTACGTCAGCATCACTTGTAAGGGTGTAAAGGATCATGTTTAAATACCAGTACTTCTGACATCTCGCTGGCCAGTAACAGAATGTTCAAACAGTAGTATGATAGCAGTGCAGCCACAAGAAGGAAACCATTTCACAGCTGTGAAAAATGGAGTGAAAAAGTAAATATGTGTGTGATACAAGTGGATGTGTGGGAGAGATGAATCAATCTTTTTTTTAATATAGTCTGTCACATCATCTTTAATTTATTGAGGATAATGGGAGTTTTAGGCTCAGTGTAATCTGTATAAACCAGATTTTTTTAATGCTTTCTTTTACATACAATGTAATTTTTCCTACTCTGCATTGCAAACCAAAAGCTTATGTTACCAGCAAAAACAAGGAATTAGTGTCACAGCGGGAGCAGTACTGGTAAAATGATGTCTTGTCAAGGAGATTTGATGACCACTAAGCATTTCGGTTGTACTAGCTACTAACTGATGACAACATATACTGAATGTTTTGGTTTCCTGTTCGTCTTCCGCGCACTGAGCTCAGCATTGGTTTAGTTCATTTAGGTTAATGAATACACACCGATGGAAACTAAACCAAAATACTTCAGGGATGAGGGTTATCGTTCATTGTCTATCATGATCTCAACTGCTTTCTTGAAGTTTCAAATCAAAAAAGACAACTGGTGACAATGAAAATGAAGAAAAACATCCTGTCTCATATATTTACTGAACTGAACTTCCTGTGGTATGTTTTTTTTTTTTTTTTTAACCAGTGACACTGATATCATCATCTTGTTGGACAAAGTGTCTCGCTTCCTAAACTAAATTTAGACTCGGGTGATTTGGGCTTTTCACTCTGCATTTCATCCCGCAGGTTTCACACTTCCCAGGGGATGTTCACATTTCAAAATTAGTAGATCCCTTTCTTCTGATTAATTTTATTCAGAGTAAATCATGTGTGAGTTTACAGTTGTGTGTTTGTGTGTGTGTGTGTGCGTGTGTGTGTCAACAGGCTTTGGTGGCCTGTTGAACCACTTAAAGGATTCTATTTAACGGGTCAGCCGAGCAATTAATCAAGGGTTTAATTGGAATCCCGAGTGGAGTGACATGATTTATGCAAATAAGGTCATTAATATGCAGGCCTGCATTCAGTGCTTAAATTAAAATGGCTCATCCGCCAGCGCAGGCTAGCACTTTCATTACGGTAAATTAGAGAGCGATAATAACTCCAAATACACATATTTATTTTCTGCAGACATTCAGAGCAGGACATGCCCACAGGAAAAAAAAAATTATGAAAAGGCAGAAAGAAGGAAGTTCTTCTATGGTAGACAGTCAGGAGGAGGCAATGCTAATGCTGTTGATTTTACCTCATTAGAAGTAGACTGCTATCTGCAGGGTTTCAATTTTAATTGGATCACCAAGCAATTTAAACCACGTTTGGTTCTTAATTGCTTTTTTGCACTTTATTATAAAAAGTTTAACAGCGGTAGTTTTCTGTTTACCAAATTCTTTGCCTGGTCAGTGCAGCACAGTGATGTACGTGTCTGACCTACTGTATGCTGTTGCCCTTGGTAACCATCCCTGCAGGGGACAGTATGTGATCCTTGCTCCAAAGTGTCCAGTCCACTCACCCTCACTATGTGCTGATGCCAGGGGATTAGAGCCAAGGAGTCAAGGAGTAGAGCCAAAGCCGAAGTCATTCTGCTGCTACTCATTTCATTAGGGTCACTGCACAGGAATTTTGACTATAAGAGCCACTTATCTTGAGAGATTTTTCACATGCTCAGCAGTTGGGATGAGCATGTAAAACGGACGAGTCGCCAAGTCATTGTGTAGCAGGTGCCAATAATTGTGAAGTCTATGCTGATTGATTAAAAAATAAAGTCTAGTTTTGTGTTAAATAGGGTTGCAACTAACATTTATTTTCATTATCGATTAGTCTTCCACTTATTTTCTTGATTCAGTATTTGGTCTAAATGTCAGAAAGCAGTGAAAAATGCCCGTTACATTTTCCTTACGACAACCTGATGTCAATGTATCATTTGTTTTGTTTGACTATCGCGCCAATATCCAAAGATTTTCAGTTTACTGTCACATAGAACAAAGAACAGCAGGGAATACTCAGCACTAAGAAGCTGGAACTATTTAATGTTAAAAAATGATGACTAATCAACTAACTCTAGCATTGAAGTTGTTGATTATGAGTGGAGTCTTTACAGCTCTGCATAGCTGTTTTTCAAATACTTCAAGTTTTTATGTATTTCTAGTGCTGTTTGTGTTTTGATCATCCTTTTATCCGCACGCTCACTGCAGAAATCATTTTAATATGCGAATAGGAAGATCCAGGGTCAACGGTTAATTATTGTATTTCACCTCCAACAAATATGTAACATGTTCTATGTTGGACTTCATTAAAACTGCAGTAATTACAAAGCGACTGTAAAGTCCATTGAAATCCTTCTGAAAATGAAAATGTCAAAATAAGAAATATTGTCCATATGGAGAAAGGCATGTAAACCATCACTGTGCCTTATTCTGTACTACACTGTACAGTATGCGGCAGGATAAGTCATTGTGTGGACCAGGCGTGGTACTGAGTCTAATAAGCTCATCAGATGAATAACAGATGAAAAATGAAACCACTTAATTGAAACAATATCACTTTAATTCACACACAGTTTTTATTCCACAGCAATATTTAATCAAAACAGCTTTGCGTGTCACCAACACAAGTGATGACTAGTTTGTAACTATTACTTTTTGTAATAGTTATGCAGCTGTTTTTAAGACACACACCGCCCATTGGCAAAATAAAGAATAAGATAAACATGTTCCTCTTTTTTAATTTAAAAATTTTCCATTTTTAAAACTCTTGGCTTTGTTAATCCTCTGTTGTGCACTGTTTTGGAAGAGACATGGTGTCTTTTACTGTCCAACTCAACAGGAGGCCCAATGAATCAGTCAAAGAGAAAATGTCCAATCCCTCTGCATCTGTCAGACTATTAGTCAAGGTATAATGAAGAGCCTAGGTCTGTTCTGGGTTTAATATTTAAGATATGATGACATGGAGCAATCGAGCTGTTTTATAAATGGCATGGCTAAATCTCAAAGGAATTAAAAAATAATCATTTTCAAAAATGATATCATTCACAGACATACCTCTGTCTTAACTGTAGCCATAGACCTGCTCTGACTACTAATCATACATGTCAATAACATCAATAAAAATATGTAAACTAAAGGTCATGCTCTGTGATATTGACAATACTGAAGTCCATGACAATCTTTAGTCATGCATATCAAATAGTAAATTATGCTTCACAAACTTGCTCATGACTTTTTGGCCCCTTTATGATTCTGTTTTATCGTTTGAATTGCTATCTGTGCATTTTTGATAAATCCTACAAAAGGTTTTGGTTTCTATCTGAGCCCCGGAGTTAGAACTTTTACATACTGTAACACAACACATCATCAGCCAAGTTGGGGTTTAACAAGACAAAAACAAAAACACATAAACTTGAATTACCCTGCAGTTTTGAGAGGAGTGGATTTTTAAGAAAAAAATTGATTTTGAGGCAAATTTTCAACCACAGTAGCAGAATACTTAGACAAACTGCTCTAATCCCAACGAGCATAAACACATGCAGGTGAAGGATATGTCTGCTGAAATTTATTACAGTGCAAACTTACTCTCAAGTTTTGCCTTTTACTCTGAATGTCGACATAAAAAATAGGTTAAAAAAATAATCATTGTAATAAAAATATATTGCATTGCAGCTTTCCTTGGATGGCTGTCTATAAGTTCTTGCACAATGTCCGCTAGTGTGTGTAATATAATATCTTTGGAGAAAGAACTGTCAGTGGACAGCTTCTTTTCATCAGCATTAACAAACTGTCGAAGTTCAAATGCAGTTTTCAGCCAACAGCAGCTTTTTTAAAGGTGTTGTGTCATAGAGCAAAGCGAAGGAAATTGATCATGTAGAAATCTTTACTCGCTAATCTTTGCTGTCAGTGTGGATATCATTAATTGAAACTTCTGGCTGCTGTGTATATGTTTGTGCAACTCATGGTTGCCTTGCGCACCACACTGTATGTTGGGAAACAGATCCAGTGTTTTAATGGTGTACAATGGGGAGCTTTTGACAGCTGGTGTACACAGAGCACAATGGGTTACAGCAAACAAAGGAACGGAAATGGAACGGGCTTTATATACTGTAGCTGGAACAGATGGATCCATTAAAAAAGTGCCTTGATCCGCCAAGATCGGATTGGGACATTGTAGGACTATTTTGTTTAAACTTATATATTGGCTAATAGCTGAGTGGATTCAGTTTCAGTGGTTTCTCCCATTGGCTGTCGCATGCACGCACACACACACACACACACAGTCATGTTTCCATCACTTCAGAGGACATTGTATTGACTTACATTAATTTCCTGGAGACTTATCCTTAACCATAACAACTACATGCCTAACCCTAACCTTAATATAACCCTAAACTAACCGTAACTTTAAACCAAATCTTCACCCTAAAATTAATGATTTACATTAAGGGGACTTGCTTTTTGACCCATAAGGGAGGAGAGTACCCACAACATGACTGTATAAATAGATTTACGTCCTCACAACATGACAAATACCTGGTCCACACACACAAACACACACACACACACACACACACAGACACAAACACACGCATGAATGACTCCAAGTTATTTCTCTCTTTTTCTGTCACTCACACACACCTCTTGTCCTCATGTGTGCCAGGGCTCGCTGGCTGCTTGGGGTTTTCTGTAATTACAGCAGTGAGCAGGGAGCTGTCTTTTGCATGGCAGATGGTCCAGCACCATGCTGCATCAGGTAACCGTGACAACCACCTCCCTCCTCGCAGTTAACAGCACCATCATGGCTCTTTACAGTGACCAAATGTCATTATAGAGTCTGTGGAGATGCAGAGAGCAGGGGATAGACGTGGATGCGGGGGGTTTGAAGGAGAGGAGGGCGGGTGGGTGGGATAAGGGAGGGCGTGGAGAAAGAAAGAGAGCGGAGCTTGGTTTTTCAGGATGCTTTCAGGACCTTCTTATCAAACACACACAGACAGAAGGCAGAGAATAGTGTGACCACCATTGTTTTTGATGGTGAGAAAGAGCTTTGATTTAAATTGTCATTACATTCAGATCACCACACCAACTTGTCCGTTTGTGAATTGTATTCAACCTATTGATGCATCTTTTCTGTCAGATTTGAATGACATCATATCTATGGGGTCAATACCACACTGATGCTTTTAGAAAATGCGATTAACCTTTTTTTTTTAGGGGGTCTCCTATTTTAACATAACCAGTTTTGCCTCCCTCATGCATCAGATATCCGCTTCACGTCATCACGCCTTTGTCCTGTAATGCATGTTTTGGATAAAGGGGTTCTTTCACCACATTATCACTAATCAGATGCCTCCGAGAGGGCAGGCAGTGTTGATATACAATCAGTTTCTCCTCTCAGCTTACTCTGCAGCAGATGACTCGGGTTACCTAAGTAGAGGCTCTGCTACGATTTACAAATTAGACAAACTGTCACCTGTAATAGAAACTCTTTCTGTTCATCATGAAGTGTTATTGTTTATTATGCTTTTGAAAAAATGTCAATTGAAGTGAAAATAGAAACTGGTCGAGCTGTGATAGGGCCTTTAAAAGCCAATATGGTGTTGGAGGCACTTCTTAGTAAGGTGTGTGCTTCCTTGCAGTACCAGAGGGAGGCAGTGACACACCTTGATGTAGCAGGAGGTATAGGAGGCATGCTCTCCACAACACTGAATCATTTGTTCATTCAATTAATCACTTATTCACCTGTTCGCTTGGTTAATGAACCAAACAAGTCAATCTTGTTTTATGCAAAATATCATTTTGTGTTTATCATGTCAGAGCTTCAGTTGCTCGTTTGAAGAAAATCATTTGATTTGTTGTCACTGTAGAAGTCCCTCATCATTATTGGCATGCTCAAAAGCTATTGCAGCCTGTGCTTCATCAAATATTAAAGTCGTAATGAATGGGAATTTTGAGAGCATCCGGGATCCGTAATGTTACGCATTTCCTGTTGAAATGTTGGGATGAGACATAACACAGGAAAATCACTTGAAATGCGTGTAGGGTGACAAAGACATTTTAATTTGATGGGAAGAGTATTTGTATAAATCTAGAACTATGAATATATCAAATCAGTAATATAATTTGTTAAGCTTGGTATGGCAGGTGGTAACTACTAAAGATTAATATTTCTTCTCAAGGACTAAGAGTGCTGGTATTTGAACATAGAAGATAAGCAAAGTAAATATTGGGTATTCATCAATTTAATAGGTATTTAATGGGAACTTAGCAGCAATAATATCTGTTATTGTTTATTTTGTAACTGTTAATGACCAATGCTAAAAGTCATATCACAGGTAATACTGTTAACATTGAAATGTCAGTTGTCTTTCCTTAGAAGAGAAAATGATAGACAGTGGAAACTGCTTATAGTTATAACACCACACATCACACCAAATGATCAACCACTTATATGGATAAAAAAAGCTCAGGGACAGGATCATTACGATACAAATGCTATTTAAATGATTTGCCATTATTGCCTTGCGGTAACCCGTCTGCTTCCGGCTGGTTACCTGAGGCTGGTGCTGCATGCACATTGAAATCACGACGGGAAAAAGAAAGTCATTTTCTCTCAATGAAAAACATAGTCTCCTTGAAGCATATGACAAACTGCCAGAAATGAGCCAACAAGATGCAGCAGTGAAACAACAAGCCTTTGAAACAGCTGTACTGTATTTTGAAATAGTCAATAAAATTCAGTAAATAGTGAAGATGTTTCATTACTTTATATTCATGTAATAAATATACAAATGTAAATTAGCTGGTAATGTGCATTAAAAATAAAGAAAAAGGAAATAAAGAAAATCGGTTTTAATAATCATAATAAAAAATCATATAACTTATAGTGATCCATTTGACCTGGACAGACGTGATTACTATAAGCAGTTTCCACTGTATAGTAAATCAGGCCAGAACTATTATCATTTCAGAATTTATTATTATACTTAGTTTTCTTTTTCTGAATAATTAGGGGGAAGTCTTTCAATGCTATATATTGCAAATGCAATGTGAGGAAACACAGACTCCTGGAAACATGATATGTTTAGAATTAAGTTACAATAAATTATAAAAAAAATAGATTTGAAATTTGAGGATTTTATAAATGGATACACTGCAGTGTATTCCCTTTTATTATCCCCTTTGGGAGTTTTACCTCTTTTACTCGTCTCTCCCTACTTGTCCTTTTGCTTGTCCCTCCATTTATCTGCAATATTCAAGTTGGCAAGTTTACAGCTGCATGCAGATGTAGCATTGTAGTCTTCTAGCAGGACTTCCCCATGGGTACCCACAGGGAGTTAACAAGCATGAATTAATTCAGTCAAACTCAAGTTAAATCCAGTATATGTTCAGCACATAACGATATACTGTATAGCACCAAATTCTAGTTTTCATGCAAGTAATTATCAGCAGTGACAGAAAATATCAAATTATTGACTCACGCTGATGGAAGTGTGTGCACTAAATCTCTTTGATGGATGAGCTCTCATTCACATTAATGGAATGATTGAGCTCTGAGTTTTGGTTGAATTTCCCTGGAAAAAAAACACTCCCATCTCCTCTCCTCTTTGCAAAATAGTGTACAAAATGGTTAGCTTTTTTTATCAGTTCTCACTGCTCTGACCAATCAATAGCAGGTTTGTGCTATGGTATAATTTCTTGCACCCTGTCTGATCATAAATGTACCTCTTGATCTGCCTCTGCTGAGAAAAATCAATAGCCGTCCAGTAGGCCAGCTGTTAGGTTTTTATTATTTCTTAAATCAGTCAAGTCTGCAGTGCAAAGTTACCAGCGTGGAGGCAAAAGCAACAACAGAGCTTTTAGTTCATAAAACTAACATGTCTCTGAAACCTGTATATGAAGATATTGATCCTGTGCTCTGAAAGCGAAAGGGGTTTTCAGCTTGTATTACAGTATCCACAGCAGTAGTGCTATTGTGTAATGTGGTTTGCACAGTGTGACTACCTGGTTATACAAGGTGGGAATACAGCGTGAAATGTCTGTGTAACATTTATCAGTTTAAGGTTGAAGGTGTTGCTTTTTTTCTAGTTTTCTTTCTCTCTTTTTTTTTTCAAATTGAACTTCTCTTTTTTTCAGCAATTAAGACTGATTTGAGCTCAGGACATCACAGCCAAATATTTACTGATGACATAGTCACCTCACAGTTTGGTATGATACACAATACAAGGTTCACAGTGTGACACACTCATAATATTTTGACAAAGTTGAAATGAAATCGCAAGATCGTTCATTTGCTCAACCCTCTCTAATAGTTTTTCTTGTAGATTTGAATACTTAATAATAACAAATAATTATGACAAAACAATTATGACAAACTGAAAAGACAAACAATCTGAAACAAGCTGGTAACAGAGCAACACTTACTGTTGAGTTTTGCAATGTTCGTTACAGACGCAAGAAATGGAACAATCTAAATAAACACATGGAAATTCCCCAAAGTATAAAGCTTAGTAGTTAGCCGTTATAAGAAGAATCAGAAGAAGAACTTTTGGTGAAAGGTTGATCACATTTGGTCTGCAGTGTACTTCTCCGGACTAACAAATGTGTTTTGTCCAGGCGACCTACAATTTCACAGTGGTGAATAGGGACATACTGTAAAAGCTCAGTAATCTAAACAGGAAATTGGCCATTCAGTACTTTATAAGTAATCAGCAGGATTGTGAAAACACTCTAAAATCCACTGGGAGCCAGTGCAATTGTGTCGGGATATATACTGTATGATCTCGCCTTCTTGTTCCAGTTAAATAATCTAGCCTCAGCATTTTTTCTGTGCTCCAAATTCAACAGGAAGCTACAGTATTGATGGGATAATACTACAGTATATCAGTAACGTAATCGCACAGATATTTTTTAAGTCCACTGGTCTGATGAGCATCAACTCGCGCTCTTCCCAGTTTACCAACAGACAAAAACATTAGTTTCTTTCTCTTATATTTTTGATGGAACAAAATACATCCACATATTTTCTAAATACTGTAAGAGCATGACTGCATCCTCTGGTACAATGTTGTCAATTTTCTGGTGTTCTCTGGTATGCTAATATTCTGTGTTGGATATTGCCATGCCATCTACTTTTATTGATTATTAACACTGCGTTGATAGAGCTCCTTTGATGATAATTTAATTTGCCAGGCATGCTGATGTTAAGTGCTTCTCCCTGATGTTTTTTAAGTAGCAACACTAATTCACCAGATAATGGACTTGTTTTTTTATGTTTTTTTTTTAATTATTAAAGTACTTACATTTCTACTTTTCCATATGAATTGTCTATTTTTCATGCACTTTTTGTCTGTGTCTACTAAAAACAGTCAGATAACACCATCTGGTCTGGCAAGTGGCAGCACATCTGTAACCTGTGTCCACTCTTGTTGTGTCTGAAGAGCAAACTTATCATTATAATTGATGTTTGAAGTGTTTTGATGATTTCCCATGCAGACCTTCTTATGTACAGTGAGTAATGTTCATGGTGTTACTTATTGACATGGACAGACTCCATGACTGATGTGGGAATTGAAATGAAAGGTTTTGATTACAATCTGTAACAAGTTGCCTTTTACCACAAACTTCTTTGACTTGGTGAACATAATGAACAAGGACCGAGGACCAAGGACCTGAATTGCTCTGAGAGTGTGTCTCCTGAGTCTTTCTGTCAGACATCAGTCTCTCAGTCTCCTATGAGCTGCCACCAGTCATCTGAATCCAGACCCTCATCTCACCAAGGTCGGGATGAAAGAGCACCTCACCGGAGCCGAGGTCCGTCCGTGCGTGGCAGGAGGAAAGAGAGAAGGCCTTAGTGCGAAATGTCAGTGCTTTTTCTGTGAAGCTAGACTCATCAAAGGAGGATTAGTGTCGGACTGATGGCCTCACTGGACGAGCAGACTCTGATGGGGTAATCTGATGCGTCAGGACTGATATGAGACTTGGAGGAGACACATGTACCAAATATACACTAGCGCACACCCATCCACTTATATGCATGCACGTGCGAGCACACACATATGTGTACAAATGCATAGTCTCACAAACGCATTCACAGGTTTTACTGTTTTACTGTTACTTTGGCTGATAGAATAGACAGAAAGGAGCATACTGTGTTTAATGGCTGAGGCCTTTATTTACCTCAACCGCAGAGAGCACCAGGCATTTATTGGAAGCAGGTTTTTAGAGAGAGGCCTTTACTTCTAATTCTTACTGTTTGTCAAGTATATTTGCTCATATTTTAGTACGAAGCCTCCTTGTTTTCTGATCTGCTTGTGTTTGCTCTGTTAAATTTTGGTTACTGCATTACCGGTAATTACGGTAATCCACTTACTCCGACGTGCCGAACAATAATTCTAGCGCTTGAGTTCCATCTGGTACGTTTTGGCAGTGCACCACTTGCTCATGTAGTGTTGCTGCCGTCATTATTAAAATATGCGCCATCATCCCTGTATTTTAATGACATCGTGCCTCCTCCGTCCCCCTCCCCTCTCTAAGACGGCTGGCTAGAGTGCTACGCATGCAATCATAGAAGTGGAATTACATCCAGGTAACTACTACTATTTATGCTTAACTGGCATGAACATTATATAACATGCACCAGGAGTTTATCCAACCTTGTTTTTTCCCTGGCCTGTTTTTGGGGCCGGCTTTTATTTGTTTGTGTTGACCACGCCTCTCGCCAATATCAGAGACCCGGCTTTTAATTGTCTATCGGACACTATTAGAGAAATACAGTATCAATTTTTGTCTACGTAATTGCTAATAGATGTGAATCATTTATACACAGCATAGTATACTACAACTTTGCACTGTGGCATTCATCAGAAATTAATAGTTTAGTTGAAAGAAAAGCCTTTGAAATGTGCAAAAATGTACCCAGACTACATATTTTCAGGGTAGAACTAACTTGAGAGCTATTTTTCAACTTTTATGCCTGTTATCATTACAGAGTTGTTAATTCTTACAGTTTTACAGTCCACTGATTGTAAAGACAGCCATGGTGGTAAAAGTCAGCATGCCTAACATCATGACCGACCACCGGAAATAATGGTTAAGAAAATTGATGTTTAAATTTGGTTCAGTTCAAACAGTTTTTTGTTGCACTGACCCCATAAGGATAATTTTAGCCAGCAGCAAGGACAGCAATATCAGTCGGTCGGTTAGTACACCACTTTGGTCCAAACTGAAATATCTCAACAGCTATCAGATGGATTGCCGTTAATGTTTTGTACAGACATTTATGATCCTGGGGAGGATTTGGTGATCCCCTGACTTTTCCTCCAGCGCCAAGATGAGATTTTGTGTGGAATGTCTGACAACCATTGAATGGATTGCCTTGAAATTTGGCAGATATTCATGATGCCTCAAATGTTAGCATGCTAACATGCTAAACTAAGGTGGTGATCAAGGTAAACATCACACTTGCTAAACATCAGCATATTAGCATTGTCATTGTGAACACTTAAGCTGTTGCAAAGATCAGCTTCACAGAGCAGCTAGCATGGCTGCAGACTCTTTCTCCACTTCCCCTGTTTGTACCATCATTACAGACTACTTGAGAGTCACAATGTGCTCAGTGTGCTGATGGCGAAGCCATGAGCTCACTCATGAGTAATGTCACAGTCATTTTGTAACAGATAATTTACAGTTACATCATCTGGCCAAGACATGTCAAAGTTTGTTTTTGGAATACAATTTCAAAGCCTCTGATGACCCACCACCACAATCTGTCAGTGAGATCACTTCATTGATTGTACAAAGATACTGTAGTTGGGGTGATTCACAAGTTGGGGAGTTTTCAGCAGCACCTGTGCCAGGGTCATTACAAGGGTGCAGCATAATGTCCCACCTATTAAGTTTAAAATACAGGGATAGTAACATCTGCAGGAATGTATGTTATCCTTTAAAAGTACTAGAATTTGTTTTGTGCTTTCAGTCATTCTGAAATAGTAGATGTCTTTTTTTTTAAATCAAAAGTCAGACATATCATGAAAAATGAAACTGTTCAAATGTTTTCATTTCTTTCCACCCACTTCCCATTTCTTGCTTTCAAAAACATCTCTCACTACAGTACAGTATTTACTGCCTTGGGACTAATGGGAGGAGCTGCGCACCATGTGTTAGTTTGAGCTAAATCAACCATTTTGCAACAAATAAACTGCAAGACAAATAGGAACATCATTCTTAATTTGGAAAGCTGACAGGGCAAGAAATGAGAACAATATGAAGGCCCAGTACGGTGCTCTTCATTAAAGTCTTTGTCCTCCACACATGGCAAAGCAGATTGTGATTGTGGCACTGACAGGCTGTGGACAATTACAAGTGATGTATTTATGGATTTTCAGTGTGATCCAATCTGAAATATAGCTGCTGTCAGTGCTACAAATGCACCATATAGAACTGTGTTACCAGAACTGAATTCAGTCCATATTCTGATATGGAAACCACAGTCGATTCTCAGTAATGGAAAAGAGTCAGAGAGAATTTGTTTATATAAGGGTGATTTATTTTTATTAGCTCTTTCTGGTTTGTGTATTGTTATTGTTCCTGCTGCAGATTTATTGATATAATCTGAATATTTGTAAAAAAGAAAATGTTGGCGTCAGTGTTGCCAAGGCAGATATGTGAATGTGTTTTATGTTTGACAAAAATCCCTTTTGCATCTGATTTATTTGTGGATTGTTCTGTTTTTCTGTTATTAAAAATGTAAAAAGAAAAATTGCCAAGTCAAATAACATGTTTCTGTCAAGCAGGTCTTTTCTTCTGTCAGGAGGTCTTTTAACTAATACCCTGTGTTTTAAACTTTTAACTGAATTTCTATCATATGCTTGTCCCCTCCTGTCTTTCAAAAGACTGCATTTATCAGGGAAAACAAGTAAACGTATAGCAATAACTCCCCAGTCCCTTTGAGTTTATGTAACACTTTATTTTGGGTTGCAAACTTTTGATGCACTTACACCCTGTCATTTCTCTTTCTCAGAGCCTGATCTCAAAATCTAAAAAAAAAAAGTATTTTGGTTTATCAGACAGTCTCAGTCCCAGAGGAGCTGTTTTGCTCCTGGCTGAAAGCTGTGTGTTCACAATTTATTGTGAAAATGGATTGAGGTATTCGGCTAGGTACACATACAGTATCTTTTGGAATGAGGCGCTGGTGTGAGCGCTCTCCAGATAGTCCTGGAAAGTATTGCAGAATGGGCTGGCATGCCCAGAATCAGAAATGTTTACAGAGATCACAGAGGAAATGAGGTAATTCTGTGACGCTACTAATGGCAGAGTCTTGACAGAGGATATGTTTCATTTATCCTATCTGCATCAAGGTCGACGTGGCAATTACCACTGTGGGGAGAAGCTAAAAAAGAAAATCCACTGGCCCAGTGGTGAATATACAACAAATCACCTTTGCTGTTCAGGGCAGGGACATTTTGAAATGGGTGATGTAAAATGTGGCTCAAAGGCAGAGTGTTTAAGCATGGAGGACGAGAGTGAATGGTTTATTGCCTAGCCTAGCAGAGCAGCTCTAAAAGCCCACTGCAAGCTCACACCTTTTTATGTAGCGTATACTCATGTGGCTGGTTTAGGGGACATGAAATACAGCTCATTCCGTTTCCTGAGGGAGATCTCTGTCAGTACCATTTTTAGTGTCATATTATAATTGACTCACTCTATAACAGTCCCCCTGTTGCATCCTAATATTCATATTTTCCTCTCATAATAAGTGTTGGATGAAGCATAAATAAAAGACAATTAGCAAGAATCCTACCTGCTTTATTAGTAAGAGAAGCACGGCAAGGGTTGTCTCAGTTTGCCACCAGGCCCTTGTCACCCTGTCCCTCCATCCTCCTCCTCTCCTCTCACCTGAATAGCTGCTCAATGCCTCAGTGTTGTCCCTCTTGATCCTTTTACCACCACTTTCCCACTCGCCTTCATCCCCTCCTCATCTTCCTTCCCTCCTCCGCGCTCGTTACAGACTGTCAGGCGAGCTGCGCAGCACACTTGCTGTGTTCGCGTCGGTTGGTCAGCCCAGATTGGCATGCACAGTGTGTCTCCTGGACTGACCTGCCTGCCTGCATCGCTCTCCTATTAAAATTCCTGTGCCAGATCCCCAATGAGGAGAGTGTAGCAGGGTCAGCCTGGCTCGCTGGCCTCTCTCCCCCTGCCTGCCTAATGAAGAGGATGCCTGTTGGGTTCATTATTAAAGCACTGCTAATAACAGACGGAGAAAGAGGAGTGATGGAGAGGTGGGGGTGAGTGAGATGGCAAAATGGAGGGAACGGACACAGGGAGTGGGAAATTGCTAAGGCAGTGAGATTTCCTGCATGAAACAAAGATGCGCAAGCTCTTCTGTTTCTAAATATGCAGTCCACATAGCAGCATTGATCTACTCTTAGGCAGCTATGTGGAAAGCTTTGTGAAACAGAGGGTGGACACCAACATACTGTGCTTCTGTCACTGTCACCAAGACACTGAAATGGTTCCTGAACCTATCAACTATCAACATATTATTACTTAAGCCTCATTAAAACTCTTGCATCTTAATCATATGTATGTAAAATATTGAAATATAATTGGAAAATTGCACGACAAAGAAATGAAATTGTTCTTGCTTTGAACATCTGGATATATTTTTGTAGTTTGTTGGTGGTTTGTTGCCGGTGCAGCACGCACAGTGCACAAATGGGAGGTGAGGTGCCAAAACACTAGAGGTTCAATCAAATGAGGTAGTGCCAAGTGAGTTATTGGTGTTTTTTCATTTAGTGAGCCATTGTTGTCATGCTTCACTGTGATTGGCGCTGATTGTTTCAGCGTTATGAGACCAGTGATGTGACCGGCTGATAATATAGTTCACCACACCCTATGATCTATACAGTATTAATTAGACCCAGCTCTTTTGCACATTTCACTGCTGCAACTACATTAACCAAAGCGCTTGCATAATAAAAATAAGACTCTTTATGTGTTTTCTCGACATTTTTTTCTCCTTACTCTTTATTAGCAGAATCTATTCTGATCTTTCCTCGCCACAAGAGGACCCCATTTACTAAAACTGCCTTAAATAGTGTCGTCTTGTAGCAGGAAACAGCTGTTTTTGATGTGTCTTTTATGTCTCGTCTTTTTCCTATTTTTTCCTCTTGAATATTTGTTCTCTGTCGGTTCAGGGAACAAAATTATTCAGTAATTTTGCAGATGCTGTTTATTTCTTTTATAATACAATTTTTTAAAATGCTAATTGAATTAAAAAAACTGCAAAATGTTGCTTAATTGATTCAGTGAATACTGTGAATTATATTACCATAAAATTGTCCTCTCTGCATCTGTTATCTCTGCATCTGAGGCTTCTGGACAATAAAAAAAGTGCGAAAATGAAATCCTATGTGTGTTGTCTTGTTAATGCCCATGGGAAAGCAGGCATGTTTACCTACGTCTTTGTTAAATATTCCAATAGTTAGCACTAAAAATCCATATGTGCTCAATGCCTGCTTCTGCATTAATCAGCCCTTTGCCAGAGGAACCATTAATTACACTGGGATTATCATGTAACTATCCAGCAGACTCATATATTAGTGGAAGAAAAATTTCCATATAGATACTTGGTTTTTTTGAGTGCAATAATAGAATTCCTTATAGCTGCCTGAAGCACATCCATTCCAAATGAGTTTGCCTGCTGCAGATGCTCTTGGTAAATGATGTGGGGTATTATACAGAGTATTACCAAAGTCCTCTGAGGCCTAACCTAGGTCCCAGAAATTGTGTGTGTTTGTGTGTGTGTGCGCGCACGTTCATGTGTGGTATGTCTATTCAGGTTTTGCGATATTCATGCTTATATCCGCAGAGCTCCTCGCCATATGTCTCTCAGGTGTCCTGTCTTTCAACACAAACCAGGCAAAGGTTTAATGCAAATTACCAACCATAAACAGCCAAGCGTAACAGCATAAATATGTATCATGATCTCAACTGCAGAACCATGCCTTTGAAGAGAGAGTGCCCATCTCGTGACTTGAGAAAGCAGAGGAGAGAAAAAAAACAAAAAACAAAGTGAAAGAATGCAAGTGTATATTTCCGTAAAGCAGGCCAAGGATGTTTTATTTTCATGAAGTTAGCCAATTAATTAAAGCCGGATATAGGATCTAGTTGCACACAAAGCACTGCAAAAAAAAAAAAAATGCATTGAAGTAAGATGAAAAAGAAATGCATAGAAGGCATGTCTCCATTTTGGAAGATTGAAGCATGTCTTATTCAGCATGTTTCAGCAAGACTGTGAAAAAGAGACTGCTTAGATTAGCATAATGGAGCTTCCTATGAGCCTCTGATGTTTACAGTCAATCATCGATGGAATGACAACAAGCAGCAAGAACACAGGAATGCTGCTGTAAGGGTTTTCAAGACAAGGAAATGACTGAAATTCCAAGTCTTATCCCCCCATGTAGACAGCAGCATCTGATATCAGCCATAGCCATTATCCTGGTAGCACGAAGGAAAAAATGTTCAACAGTCATATGATTCCAATAGTGAAATAACAACAAGTTTGTTCAGATAAACCTACTGTACTTTAATAATTAAATGGAGAGAGCGTGTGTTTCCCTCTCTGTGTGTCTAATCTTGATCACAATTGGATGTTTCATCCCTGTACAGAAAGTAATCCACCCAACGATCGTAGCAGGCTCTATCCTACTGTTTACAACAGGGCCGGGTCGATATCCACGGGAGATGCTCAAATAAACAAACCATAAATGTCGGAGCTTCTGCTGGCCTCAGAGATTATGGCTGTAACAATGATTAATTTTAACAACCTGAGCTAATTGTCTCCGAAACTTTAGTTAACAGCAAATGTGATCTAGCCCTGGGTGCTTTTCTCTTCTGTAATGAAGAATAATGAGCAACAGAATTACTGCTGGCACTTTTTTTTTTCGTCACAGATTTGTAGAGAGTACAGAGGCCGGCAGGATGTGAGTCTGGGAATGAAGAGATAGACTGTATCTGTCTGTGCGTCTGTCTGTCTGGAAGGAAACGAGCAAGGAAGGAAGGAATAGAGACTTGTGTTTGGCTTTAAATCAAATCTGAACCTCCTGATGAATGCGAGGGAGTTAGCCTTTTGCCTGTGTATGCTATATCAACCTTGTGTCTTTTTGACATTTTGCTCTGTGCTACTTGCAGGGAGTGTGTCACATCTCACCCTCTTAGGAGGCATCCCATGAAGCCTCAGCATTTTTGTCTTTGTTATGATAGATAAAGATATTGTCCTCCTCTTTCTCCTCCTCCTGAAACTCCTCCTCCTCCTCTCCTGTCTGTCTGTTTACTGCCCTTCCTCTCTCTCTCTCTCCGTTCTATCTCTTACTCTCCCTGTGTGCCTGTGAGCATAAAGGTGTATAACACACCAGTACTGCTGTAGAAAGCAGCTTGGCCTCGAGCAGTGTCTCTGATTCGCCTTCAATCTTAGCTGTGCGCTGGAACACCACCTGAGGCTGGAGATGAGACCTCTCCACAAGTGGCAGAGCTTAAACGCCCTCTTTTATCTACACTATCTCTCCCCTAGTGAAGTGAGGAACAGCAGGGAGAGAGGGAGGACTGGCCTGATCCCTTCTAGCTGTACTCAGACAGAGATGGGCACATAAAGTGAGTGGTGTGTTTATGTGGAGGAGGAGACCTTAACCCCGTCTGACAGCACACACCATACTCTGCTGTCATTATAAGATTGTATACCTTTTGAAAAGAGATCTAATCGATCTGATCTGTTTTCTCTTTTTTTTTTGCATCTTTTTCAGCTGTGCATGCTCTACCAGGAGTACAGAATACAATCTTTGTTCTTCCTCCTCACTTTCTCTACCTTCAACTTTTTTTCCATTGTTTGTACTGGAGGAGGAATGCACAACATTGGTATGGCTAGTGCAGACTTGTATGGGATAAGTATTGTTATCACATTCCTCCTTCTCCAAGGTGCAAAAAGACCCTGACCTTTAACGTAATCACTCTAACCTACACAGTATCTGACAAAGCGCAAGCGTATCCATATTCTCCTCTGCCTGCAGTCCACCATGCACCCTCAGAGAGTCAATAGATGTAATAAAACTTATTAGGGCTGTTGGATTGAATATGTACATTACACTTGAGACACAGTTAAGTTAGGGTCTCCTACTAGAACTTTAATCCAACCCCCGCTTTCATTCAGCGTGCAGCAGGCAATTCCATTACCAGAAAGGCTGCTGTTTCTTATGCAGTTTCTTGAGAGAGGAAATTGGCAGCTTTCTCCCAGTCCATTCCAGCGTATGTAAGGGGACCATTTCAGATGGCCCTTAAAACACTGAACTGTATTTTAACCACAAACCTTGATGGGGACAAGTTCTGGCTGGAAATCCACATTCCTGGGTGAAAGGCCTTTACATTATACTGTATGTGTATGGGTCCTTATACTCTATGTATGTGTATGCAGTATGTGTGTTGTGGGAAATTAAGGAGGAGTAGTCAGGTGCAATATTCTCATTACTAGGCCAACACACTTGCAAAGCTCACACTGTAACCATAGGTTTAATTCCATCCACCTATTGTATTTGCATTCTCAGTTTGCACATAAGAACACCTGAAATGCTGAAAATTTAAAAAAAAAACAACTCGAAATGATGATGTATTGATGTATTGATAAAAGCTAAATGTGACAAAGTGCAATGGAAACAGATTTAGCTAATAAATCATGATTTACATCTTGCATGTGACTTATACGTCCACTTGTGCTCTACTGGAGAGAAAATAATGGCAGATGAAAGTCAGTTCTGTATGGAGCAATGAGGACACTATAACACTTCTCAAATTAATACATAAAACAAACATAATTGCCATATTTCCATTATGTTTTTAGATTGTTTTTTACCATTTGATGTTGCACAACGTTTGACTGCCACTCTTTTACTTGCATCATCATGTTGCGCCTGCTGCTTCTGCAATGGTTTAATGGCCACGAATGGAAAAATAACACCACCAGCTATTTATCATGGCAACCCAAATATTCGCAAAATGGCAATGGATTGAAACATGCATTAACTAGAATTTTCTTTGGTCGATCTTCTTAAAATTTGGTTAAAATTTGTGCTGAATTTAGATGGAAACTTGGCTATTGTATGTGTGGTTACTGTCATATTATAGTACAGTTATTGGTATATTTAGTGCCTCTATGTTATAGCAGTTTTCAGGAAGAGAATAATGGAGAGCCATAAAAACAAGATCAAATTGAGAGTGTTTCATAGATCGGAAATATGCTGTTTAAAAATGCTGATTAAAAAATTCACATACTGTACAGTATTTCTTTCCTTGTCTTACATTCTTTCAGGGGGCATTGTTCAGTACAGTCCTTTTTTCCTAGTATGGATCTTTATGAGAGGATCAATTTAATCCAAGGGGAATGTTGTGGGCAATTATACCCAGTTTGGGGTATTTACTGTTATTGTAAACCAGCAGTAGCACAGTCAGTTTGCTGGATGCATTTTGTAGGTTTATAGGGGTGTGTATTCCCTCTTAACAATAGCTATAAATGACTCATAGAGCACTCCCCTACTCGACCCTGCTTGCAAAGATGTACTCAAGAGGGTTGTTGAACCTGAGGATGAACGTTAAAGGGGACCTACTATGCTCATTTCCAGCTCTTTATTTTTATTCTGGAACTCCACTTGAGAAGCTTTGCATGATTCCTAGTTAAAAAAAACTCCCTATTTATCTTATACTGGGCCTTTATGCAGTCCAGCCTCTTTTTGAAACAGGTAATTTTAGCTCCTGTCTCTTTAAGGCCCCCCTGCCGATGAGCCTACTCTGTTTTGAGCCAGCTTTCTGCAAGCCTGCTGAGGGGCAGCACATATCAGAGTCATGTTAAGTTACTACTGATGAAAACCCAACGTTTCCTGCTTTTGCCGCTTCATATTTAAAGCCTTTAAATAACTAAATAATGGGAGATTATTATTGTGAAGAATTTACATGAAATTAAATGTGTTCCTCACTGAAATAGCAGAGCTTAGTTAGCAGCGCTAAAAAACGGTCAACACAACAAGTTATGGAGATATTTGGAGCTCTTTGTTCAGTGGATTGGTTAGAATTAATGCAGGGAGGATTAGTGCAGAAACAGCCACAGTGAGGTATTTGATGAAGAGCAACAGATGACCAGCACACCTCCAACAGGTAAACTACTTATTTTACTTTTCCCTGCTGTGTAATGGAAAAACACTCACAGCGTGTCAGCTCGATTCAAGTCACGGCTGAACTTGCGGACTGTGCATGGAGCAGATGACCATATAAAGAAATCTGTCATGAGTTGACATCGGCCCAGGCTGAAAGTAGAGAAAACTGTTAGAAACCAAGCTTTTAGAGCAGCCTGAAGCTGGTGCTTTTTGCTCACAAGGATAACTTCGACATACTTTTACCTTATTATTTGATACTTTGACCACGTTTAATATGAACATCCAACATTGTAACATTATATATATGTCTGAAAATAAGAAAAGCATAATAGGTCCCCTTTAAATAATTATATGTGGGGAAGTGGAGGTACTGCTGTACTGTATTGTAGCTTAGAAAAATTACAGAATTTGAACAACTTGACTGAGGTCAATAGTACTTACAGTCTCAGAGCTTTAAATGGATGATGGAGGCCTTTTCATATGAAGTACATCCTCAAGATGTTTGAGAACTGCAATGCTTCTGAAGCTGTGTGGACCAAGGACAGCATGTCTAATGTTAATTTTTTTTAACAATTTTGATCGATAGTAAATCACCAGATTATCATGTGACATCATAGAAACACTTCAGGTGGGCCTGTCTGTTCATCACTGTAGAGACTTGTCTCAACAAGCTAATGATGATAAAATGAATCATATATATTTTTTAAGGCAAGAAAGGCAAAGACCTTTACTGTACAGTATATTGTCTTGTTAAACTGTCATCACCAAATCTAAAAATTGCAATATTTATCCTTGCACGTATACTCACTGTGCAGATGAAATAATGTTATTCAAGAGGAGTAACACCTCCTTCTGTCAATTGGAGCAGACTCAATCCTTGGAGCCGTGCAATTCGTTAACTGAAAAGGAAAGAATTACAAGCAGGCCAGATATGAATCCTCACTGCTGTGTATCACTATCCGTTTCATCAAATGAAGCATTAAAGGAACAGTTATCTTCGAAATAAAAGCAAGGACAGTTCTTAGGTTATCACCTCATTAATTTGCTCCATTCTAAAAAGGAGCGGGCAGTATGAATGTGTATTGCCATCCTGCATTTAATTAATTTCGACCACCTCAGGGTATTGTGAGTCCACTTCTATTTCAAGCGTTTCACTAAATGACCATTTTTAGGCTATTCTACTCACTCTGTTTATCTCTCTTTCTTTCTACCCACTCTCTCACGGTCTTTGGTCATTAACATCTTTATCTTCCGAAAGCACAGAGATAACTTGTTGCTCTCATTTTCAACCTCCTGAGAATGAAATAAAAGCATAGTTGAATCCACAGCAAAAGGGCCTCTGACTTTAAAATTTGATTGCTTATTCTTACTGCTCTTGTATAGATGTGAAAATCTATGTTGAGGTAAAATATATTTCTTTACTAAAACTGGAGCTATAGAATTGTGAGCAGTAATCATCGTCACAGTATTTAGCATCACAATAGATAGAGATGATAATTTTTGACACAATTGTTCAGCCCTAGTCTGCATTGTCATCGACACGGGCTGTTGTCAGATTGTGTATTCCTGGAGAAATAAATGGCGGCCCCAATACCCCAATCTGCCTCTCAGGGCATTAAACATACAATGAATTGGATGGGCCATTGAATTCAGCCAGGAGTCTTCTAGTGGCCTATGGGAGGAAACAGGAGCACATTAAAAGTGCTGATGAATCCAATCAGCCTGTTCGCAGGCATCCAACACAGATATGCCGGTGCACTAAGCAGCTCTACTCAAGGGCTTAATTAGAAGGATGCTTGTGTATTGTTTGTTTTCAGGCATTAGTAAAGTCTGTGTGTCCTGATAATGGAATTGGCTGGGAAATGGAATCGTTTGGCCCTGCCTTCATGCTGCTAGGCCTGATACTGCTTGTCAACACCATTGTTTCCTCACCCTCCTGTGGAGCCCCTATCGATGTCAGTGAAGGAAGACAGCTCCGCAGCAGCCAGCCAACCCCTCAGCCGGAGCACTCAGGTTCAACTGTCAACTACAAGGCCCTCCATGCTGGAGAAGAGTCTTCTGTAGTAGAATCTACCTCTAATTAGCAGACACAGTCCTCCCCCTTCAGCCTGACACCTCAGATCATCCCATCATTGCATGTAGAGTATGCAAATTATTTTTTTTTTCCACTTCTTCCACACTGTGTTGGAGCCACATCTTCCTTTCTTGACTTCCTGACCTTTTACTCCACTGAGACACCGATGTTCATGGTATAGGCAGTAGGGCTTTGTGATATGGTTGAAATGTCTTCAACAACTAATTTAAGAAAATGTGATTAATTATTTCATTTTTCTTAGATGTAATAATTTTGACAACAGAACCTCAACCTAACAATAATGTAGATAATCAAATCATTACAATATAATACCACTGAAAGTCGATAAAGCTAGTCACTGTATATCTTAAACTTTGAGTTTAGCTCAGTCATCAAGCATAGGTTTGCCACTGCAGACACCCTATATTTTAACCCTCAATTTAATTACTTTGATTATTTATTTAATCATTTATTTATTTACTTAGTTGTCATCAATGAGATGCTTATGTGTCGTCAGAGATGTGTAAAATGGTGCATAATTGGATTAACCGTCACTCCTCACTGTAAGCTGTAAAGTCAAAAGCCATAAAAACAATCCTGAAAAAAACTAGAAATATGTACTGCGCTCCACTACCAAGTCAGTGTCTTCCTCTGAAAGTGTTCAGGGAAAATTAATATATAAACCATTACTGACTGTGTACAGTGTTAACAAACAACTGTTGAGGTGCGTTGTCTGCTTAACACAGATGATGATGTCTTTCAGGTTTGGGGTAAAAGTAAAATTTTATTTATTTTCATTACAACTGCCATTGATTGTGGACTGTATTTCCATTAACATTGACTTACATAAATGTAGCAGTTCATGGCAAGTTAGTTAGAAAGTAAACCAGCCAAACCCACTCTCTTGATATGCGAATAAGTGAAGCTTAGGAATTCTTTCACTGGGCGAGGCAGGAATTCAATCATTTGAACTATGGGGCTAGGAAACTGGGCATCCGACACAGTTATGCTTCAGCACTTTTCAATTTGGGCTTGGCCTGCCTCAGCCTCCGGCCTGTAGCCTATCGTTAATGAAAGTCACATTAGGCATCCTTGTCGTCCTTAGTCATCCCCCTCAACCAGTAGGAGGTTTTCATAGCTGTTACCTGCTGCTTCTATCAAGGCATAATGTCCCCTAGCTGCTGTAGGAGTCCCAACTCTGTTATGCTCAAGAAGCCATAAGAAATAAAAAAGGGTGTTGGAGATGGTCATCCCTTGTGATTTGTGTTTTTGAATTTGTTCTTTATTATTGATTTCTTTGCAATTCCTGTGGTAAAAATAAATTGCTGCCCTTTCCCTTGTCCTCTCCCCCTGCCCCAACCCTTTCACTATTATCATCTTTAATGATTCATGATGTTTATGCTGTTCTTTGTTGCTCAAGTGCTTTCTTTTGTGGTGTAGCAGAGGTCATGGATTCCTACATTTATGCAGGGAAGATTAGATGGATGTCTTGGGTTTCCTCACGCTGTGACCTTAGCCTCTACCCGAGTGCCTAGCACGGTTGTGGCCTGGCATGGCCTCTCGGACCTTTGCCCTTCAGGGGGAACTCCATACTGTGAGGGCCAGCTCATGTTGCCTACTTGTGAGGTTCTGTGGCTTTGACAAATGGCCTTTTAGTGGACATATTTGCTAAAAACCTTGGTAGTGCTTCCCTGGTGCAAGTTAGTTTTCTCTCTGGCCTAGCTGTGTATAGTTGATTTGGCCACACAAGGTCAAATTCCAGAGCAGAAAGCACACACTGACATGTGTCTGAACTCTCTAGTCAAAAAAGTGTGGCTGTCAAGCAGTGGAAAACAGCTCAAAATCACAAACAACCAGCACCTGTGTTTGTGTGTGAACATGTGCGTCTGCATATTGTATATATACCAATGTACAATATCTATATAAGTTTTGTCTGGGTGTTTTTTGTTTTTTTTGGTGCCTCTTTGTGTCAACATCAATTTCTTTTGGCACTTTGACAGATTAACACATTGGCAACAAGAGTCCTGTTTTTGCATCTCACTTTAGGGGCTCCTTGTTTCTCCCCGACTCTTCGCTTGACTTTGTTGTCTGTATCATGTCACCTCTCTTAGCCCGTGGCTCCATTTCCATACCCCAGCTGTCAAAAGAAATCACACTCATTTATCTGCCTGAGAGACGGGATGTGCAAAAAGAGGTCTGCCTGTGTGTTGTGGTCTGATTTGAATAAGGCGAAATGGGGAGGAAACTTAGATGGGTTTAGACTCAAAGGCCTGATTGCAATATTTACTGTTACTGGCTGCACATGGAATGCACAGATTTACACATGGACACGAACACTTTGTCCTTGCTTAGTATGCGTACTATGAGTAATTAAATTTAGTCTGGCAGCAGACTATCCTGCTCTCTCAGTGTTTGAATGGCAGTATAAAACAGGGTGTGGGACATGTGGAAATTGTGATCCCCCATCTGCAGTTGCCTGCATGGCTCCTCTTAGCCCCAGAGGACCCATGCTGCAGTAGGAGGATTTGTGTTGTGCAGTGCGGTGAAATGCATCTTAGCACTGAAAATGTTGACCGCCAGACATAAACCAAAGCCTGAAATGATAGTTTCATTAGACCCTCTGAACTTAAGAAAGACTTGCGGTGTGGATTCGGAAGCTATTGCTGTTTTTCTGACAGAATTACAGAGATTGATGTCTCAGATGAGCATAAATCATGAAGTTTCTCGAGCTGACTCGATGTTCCTGGGCGTACCCTCCCTGCTGTTTTCTGATTTATCGTTTGGCCATTTGCAGACTGTTGGTGAACACTCCAGTCTGCATCAAATCATTTGGCCCCTGAGAAATGATGACAGGAGCAGAAAGTGATGTTCATTAGTTGACACATCATTCTTTTCCACACTGTTCATGACATTTACATGATCTGCCAACTGGCTTATTCTGTAGAACACATTGTACTGAGAAGAAATTTGCATGTGACAGAGTATGTCCACGTAGACTTGAAACTTTTATTTTTACTAATTTTCAGTTCTTCAGTAGTCTCAGTTTTGTGATGATTATCAATCCATAATTCTCCCGCTTCACAAATATATCTTGATAAAACTTGTCCTTACCCTTGGTTATATCTGTTGCTCTGCCGGTATGGTTGTTGTGTAGAAACCGCAGTCTATCCTTAGCTGCTGTAATATGTGTCTCATGACATCTTGACTCTCATTTATCCTCTCATGTCTTGTGATGTGCTCAGCATCCTGTCATTTGCACTTCCACAGGAGCATGTCCTCGTGAGTGTGGCAGGAGGCGGGAAGCCACGTTTTTGCTACGGAGGACTATCTCTAATAGAAAATATTCACTTTGCACTCCATCACAGCAGGGCAGGCACGTGAGTTCTTGCACTTAATTGACTCAATTAATTTTAAGTCTGAATGCACACAAGTTCAAGTGCTACAGCTTTTCCTCACATAAGTGCTTTTATCGGCATCTTCCATAGCTGTTGAATTGGCTTTTTAGTTGCTTATACAGCTGGAGGTGAGGAAAAAGGAATCATGGGCGTTGTTATTTTGTAACCTGAAAAGTTTTAACTGTCCACTATCCCTTGTCTTCATGCTGAAGTGTCTTTAAGCCATTAAATCTCACTTCTAAATGACTGATCTGGTTATTCACCATGGAAGGACACATTAGAAATACCAGATTTACTCCATGAAGATCAATAGAGCATTTCAGAAAACGAAAGAGATCACATCATCTGACAGGTGGTGTTGCATTGGTATCACAGTACAGTCCTCTCAAAACAGTGACAGTATAGCTGTCTAGCTTTCTCAGGGGGCCAAGAGCCACTGTTCTGACATGTCCCTGTGTCAGCGGTCTGGAGAAGAGCTGGAATGTGTTCATGACTCTACATGCGTACCCTGTTATGCTCCATTGGGGTGCAGAGTGACGGGATCGCTCTGTTTTTCACTGCAGTCCCTCACACCCTGTCTCTCATACGCCGAATGAGTGAGATGGAGAGATAGTGCAGCGTGAGATATGATGCATTTCAAGACATTCGTCACTCTGATGAAGATGTTCATCGCCGTACTATATAATGTGCACATTTTTCCTTTGGCAATGAAGTCCATTGAAAGGAAAACACGTCAATAAAGTGGCTCACTCTAGAAATTTAAGAAAGTAAAAATTCACACAATACCCGAATAATTGCTAGGTTTTCTGTGTTTTGTAAAATCACTGCAAAACATTGTATTCAATGGTGAAAAACTAGTCTTTTCATGTCCTTTCCCAACATTTATAGGCAACTTGTCTCCACTGTTTTCTCTGCCTAGGTATCACGGTCACTTATGTGGTTCTCACCCAAGGCTGGAAATACAGGCGGGGACAAAGGAGGCGTTTGCCCTTTAGAAATTGGTTTGATTTGTCATTGTGGAAGACAAACTTACGCAAATAGGAAAAGGGTGATTACAAAAGCTTGATCCAGCTCTTACGTAAATAGGAAAAGGTTGATTACAAAAGCTTGATCCAACTCTTAACCAAAGGAGAAATTCTGTCTCCTTTTCTGAGAGCATAATTGTCTGTTCTTTAATGGAAATCAAAACAAAGCCCAAGGTTTAATAATGATCTGCCTTCATGACGGCTTCTCACAGCAGTACACCCTCAGCATTTCAGCAAGTCATATTGCAGAAGTCGGCCTCATATGGCAAACTTGCACAAAACTGTGTGCTCATCTCAAAACTATACCGTTTTTCATCTGAGCAGAGAGAGAAGACTTTATTGAATTTAAAGAAAAATGATAACATCATGTGGAGACAGTGTGGAGAGAAAATAGACTTTTATCAAGAAGTGTTGTTATTGGACGAGTGCAGCGTTCTCCGCCTTGGTTGCAACTTGGTTTGTTTTCTCGTGCTCGTCTTAATTCTTCATTTCCAGCCTCCACAGGGATCTGACGGAGACAACAAAACAAAAAAAGAGATTTCAAGCCTGAGAGGAGAACGGAGTATCTGTATAGAGGGAAATGGCGTTTATTGTCCGTCTTTTGACCGTGACCCTATGGGGTTGTCATTCATATGAGTAATGCATGTGCATGTCTTTATGACTTTGTGTGTCCATTTGTTTTTGGTTTCTCGTGCGGGCCCACATATCTGTCCTTGGCCGCTTGTTAAAATTTAAGTTGCCATGACGATATATGCGCAAAATGTTTACCCTGCAGATCCTCAAGAACCCTGTTTCTTTTATCATCTGTATAAGTAAACAGTTTTTTTGCTCTGTACATGCATTAGTGATGCACAGTACGACCTGTGATGTCTGACAGATGTGCATGTTTGAAGGTGGTATCAGGTTTCCTCGAGTTGGAAAGGGGGGTGCAGGCCTAGAAATAGCAGCAGCGGCAGCAGCAGTAGGCAGCTGGGGTCCACGTCATCCTGATAGGTGCTGCAGCAACCAGGGCCCATCTGGAGGGAACACAGATCCAAGGACACTGCAGGAGAGGAGAGGGGGAGAGAAGATACAATGCAAGGCCCTCCTCATTGGCCTTGACATTGGAGGCTTGGAAAGACAAAGACAATTCTTTCTTTCTTTCTTTTTTCTTTTTTTCTTTCTTTCTTTCTTTCTTTCTTCCTTTCTTTCTTTCTTTCTTTCTTTCTCTCTTTCTGTCAATCAGACACACACAGAGGGAGTCAGACTTTAACAACCTCTGACAGACAGACAAGAGCCTGCCATGGAAGACTCTACGTCACCTCAAAGCCATGCTCATCTCCTCTCATCTTACTCCCCCTCTCCTCTTCCCGTCTTCTCACTTTGGGCCACTGGGACGGATGCGTCAATGACAGAGACACAGCCAAACTTAAGTGCTGTCTTGTCCCGCCACAAGCTACACTGTGTAAATATCTGTGGTTTCTACTATAGTAGCACCACTCATTTTATTACCATTTTAGATGGCTTATGTGCAGGAATATAGAACCATTATTGCAGAAAAGTCTGGGTGATGTGATCTATAATCTATATCAAGATAAAATAGCATGCTTGTGACATGGCTCTAGGGAGGGCAATGTCGGTCAGTCAGTCAGTCCACCACTTTGGTACAAAGTGAAATATCTCAACAACAATAAAAGATCATCATATTCATGGTCACCATAGGATGAATTCTATGGACTTTGGTGATCCCCTCACTTTTCCTCTAGCACCATCATGATGTTGGCATTTGTAGTTAAGAGTGAAAAGTCTCAACAACATTGAATGGATTGCTATGAAATTTGGTGCGGACAATCATGTCCCCCACAGGATGAATTGACATAATGATATATGTTGATATATGATGATATGTTTTAAGACACAGAAAAATACTCTGCTTTAGATAATAATTTGTCTCTGATATGGTTTTTATGGAAAGTGAAGCAAATTTTCAACTAAAAGTCATCCCTGTAAATTTGACCGAAGGACCATTTGTGCAGTCTGTGTTGATTTGGCCCAGACAGCCAATGTACCAACTGTACAGATGTTAGCCGTTAGCTAGCTAGCAAGGGACACACATAGTGTGTGTGTGGAAGTGTGCCTGTGCACGTTTATGGAGCAGAATCATAAAGATAAGTGCTTTTTTTTGTTTGTTTGTTTGTTTTGGGGTTTTTTTTGCTTGAGTTGAAACATTTCTAATCGTGTGTTTCCCTTAACTTTATATTCAACTGTCCTGCCTCTAAAATTCACCACGTTCTGTCTGAACACACAGTCTTGTTTATACAGCTGATCATTTCAAAACATTTCCTTACATATGTTGGTTCACTTCTGATAGGTGTGTCCTGTTCAATTGCATTATGACCAGTTTAAGTTTTAATTTATAGGCAGTTTATTGAAATTGCAGTATAAGTAAATTTAGGTTGGTAAGAGATGCATAATGTTTATTGTACAAACCTACTTGCATCTTTTAGTAGTTTGCACTTGTGGCTCACAGACCTTTAAAAATAACAAGACTAGGTAACAAAGAGTAGTTTGCAAATCAATTGAATACTTTCAGTGAGAAAAAAACTGATTGTTACTGATTTAGTGTTAAGAGCACCATATGTCCTGCTTACTCAGACACAGACCACCTCTCACTTAATGATCATGTGTGGCTATTTCTGCATTGTGTAGGTTGTTTTAATGGCGCAGAGCTCCAAACAACACTCGGGATTTAGTGTGATGGACTCTGAGGCCGGAGGCAATCAGAGGCATCCATCATCCTCGCAGTTTATAGAATGATGGAAGGAGAGAGTGAGAGCTGGACAGAGAGGGAGAGAGAGGTGGATAAACATACAGAGACAAAGAGAGACAGTGATAGAGCGAGGTGAACAGACAGAGTGACAAAGCCAGAGAAGTGGGTGTATAAAAAGCATACATAAGAAGAGGACTAAAATGTCAGTGTGAAAGCATTTGGTCTGGAGGTGTGATCCACTCAGACATAGCCTGTCTCTATACCGCTGTTAAGAGGTTGAAGTACTGTGCATTACATCCTGGATTCCTGTGCATTTGGTGTTCTCTGTGTTTCAGAGTAAGTGGAAGGTTTTCATAGTTTTTTCCTTTTTGTGACCAATTAAAGTCCTGTAGTAAGTTTCAACAAGGATGACTCTATTTTATAATAATATAACTTACCTAAACATTGTCTAATCTATGGCTGCAAATAATGATAATTTTAACTATTATTTTACCTATCAATCATTTTCTTTTTTCACTGACCTGTGGACCCAAACCTGACGTTTATAAATTGATTTTCCTGATCCTAAAAGGGACCTTAGGACAGTCAGACGTGCCCCGAAATTGGCCCAAGAATGATTTGACTTGACTTGATCCAAGTGGCAGATGAGCCAAATGGACCAAAATAGAGAGACAACACCGACACTGGCAGCGACACGATGTGCAACCAGTTAACAGGCAGCGGCAGTTGAAAAGAATAGCGTTACATGTCATTTACTTTACATTTAAGACTCTCCTTCTCACCTCAGAAAACAAAATTTTCTCTTGATGATTATGATGCAGCATGTTATCATAGCTTCATGAAGTTTCTTGGAACCACTCAGGATTGTTTATAGTGTTTACAGATGTTCTGAATGGCCCAACTCGAAGACGAATTCAAAAGCCTGCCATCATAGAAAAGGATAAGATCGGTTTAATATTGGGGTATAGGCGTTTTTACATAAAAAGTAGTCGTTGGGTGACACATGTACACTCATGTCCTTCGCAGTCCTGTTGGTGTCCTTCCCCGGCTATTGCTGCTGTTATTGTTATTGTTATGATTGTTGTTATTCTGCGCCCCCCCCCCCCCCACCCCCCTCTTTCTTTCTCTCTCAACCCAACCGGTCAAGGCAAGAGCCGGGTTCTGCTTGAGGTTTCTACTCGTTAAAGGGGAGCTTTTCGTTACTGCTGTCGCCAAGTGCTTGCTCATGGGGGTATTGTTGGGTCTCTGTAAATTAAAGAGTATGGTCTAGACCTGCTCTATGTGAAAAGTGCCCTGAGATGACTTTTGTTGTGATTTGGCGCTATATAAACAAAAATTGATTGATTGATTGACATGTAGTTGTGTAAAGGCTGAAAAAAGAGAGCGTCAGAGAGTTCAGGCACTGCTTACTTTGTCACCTCCACACACCTGCTGTCACACCAATCATTGAGTGTAGTTCAGTGTTTCCCCTATGTTGACTGCTTTGGGGTGGTGGGAGGGTGAGTCAGGAGCCAGATATTTCTTTGTTCTCTGTTTATAGAAGAACCGGCTGAGATTGACACTAAAATGAGAATAGCTAGTCCAGAAGGTCAGTCCACCTTAAGTGAGCCTGCTCAGGTTAGGCTAATCCATTGTTGCTAACTTTGGGGCTAACCCCCTTCACTTTTCCAACAGTTGGGGAAACAACAGACAAGACTTTTTTTGGTCTTGAGAAGCTGCAGTATTTATTAACTGACACACTGCAGTCTGTACTGTACATTTACTGCCAGACTGACAACTTACTGCTAACCTTTTCTTCTGCACTGCTCTCATTCACTGTCACTTTTCTGCCGCTCACTCTACTCACTCAACCACACACTCACTATGCACACACATTACACACTGCCCTAAATGAGCTACGCTACTCTTGTAACTATACCTTTCGCATACTGTAGATGTCCTTTCAAGAATGAGGAGAGGGAGGATCCTAGGATTTCATGCACTAGTCGATGACTCAAAACAATTCCACGATAACGTAGCCCATTGATATCAATGATCGTGTGAAATTTTAGCAGTGGCGCTCATAATTACAGTTACAGAAATGGCTGGATGCAGCATCCCCAATCATAAAGGTTTGGGGGGAGGTCGTTTTGAATGTTCAACATCCGACAGGCACTTCGGTTGGAACACACTGGTACCTTTTAGGCATATTGACACATACAGTAGATCCAGGACTCGCGGTAACAGAATAACTTGAACCCTGACCAATCAGGGTCTCAGGTCGGGTCTTGGTTATTACCTAAGAGGACCTGTGTAGATTAAATTGCTTGTTTTGCCTGCCCAATAGTCCAAAAAGCAATGATATTCTATTTACTATGATATAAAACAGAGAAACGGTTTGGTAAGTTTGCACCTGCAACAGTTTGGCTTTTTTGCCTGACAAATGACTCAAACGCTTGAACACATCATTGATTATCAGAATAGTTGTGTACTACACTTCTGTTGGTGATGAATTGACTTATATTTCAGCACTAGTCTAATCCATCCTTCCACCAGACCCTAGTTTGCAGCATTAGGCCTTCATCTCCCCCTGAAGTACCCCTGTGTAAATGTTTATGTCCCCTCTCCACTGAGGGGGTGGATGCTGCCTCTTCTAGTTAGTCTAAGCATAGTGGGAGACCGAGGGAAGGCGCTGGGAAAGGGAGCACCAAGTACTTTGGATATCTGCTTTCCTGGTGTAGGTGTTATCGAAATCAGGACACACAGATCATCCCCCATGTCTTTCCATTTGCTTCCCATAGGATGTCAAGATGCAAATTTGGGGCTCTACATCCGCTTCACAGCAGCAGCCCTCAGGCTCACGGTTCAACAGAGCATAAACATGTGTCAGGCCAAGGAAAATATTTGGAGAGAAGGATAACAGACGCAGAATGTTGTGGGGTTTACTTAGAGTTCCAAGTGTGGAAGGGTCATATTATTGTTCGTCAAAGATTCTCAGAGGTCAAAAGACTCACTCAGTAAATATCTTTCTTCTTTCCTCTTTTTTTTTTTTTGTCTCTGTATGTGCTCCCCTCTGCCCCTCCACATCCCATCCCATTCTCTTCTTTCAACACCTCAAAGGAGGAAAGTACTATTTGGTATCAAAACAAGTTTCTTAAAGAAGCAAACACAGCCTTTTTTGAGCTGGAATACATTAACGGTGTATCGTGCCACCTAATACCTAGAAATAACAGTGCATGACTTGAGGATGGGTACATTGTGTATCCTGTTCATCTCTTGAGACTAGAGCAGAGCCTCTAAACAGGTAGGGTCATAACAGTTTGATATGGGTCCCCAGTCAACAGGGATTTCACAGTAACACTGAGGTCAGTGCAGAAATCTTAACAGTCAGCCGTCACAAGAAAAAAGACAGTATAGGTTTAAAATTTAGGCCGGCTAAAATGACCTATAGTTACGTTTGGGTGACAGACGCCATCTAGTGGCAGTAGTAATTAAGACCTGGGGAAGTGACGCAGTTCAGATGATGTCAATATAAGGTGACGAATTTCCTTATTAGGAGGATTAATTAGATGGCAAAAAGTGGACTTAGCTGCAGGAGACTGCTGTTTGCGTCCTGTTTCCAACCATGAGTCGGGACATTTTTTTAAAAACCGTAACAACGATTGTCGTGGCGTTTACTATTGCCATGATGACGAAGGTTGCCTGATTTTAAGGAAGTGGTAATCACGTTACAAGTGATCATTTTAACACAAACCATGATCTTTTTCGCTAAACCTAACTAAGTGGTTTTTGTGCCTAAACCTAACCAGACTTTAACCACAGCGTTGTCAACCCGTAAAATATAATTATTGTTTAACAGTGATTTGTAACGGTTTTGGAAAGCGGCATATTATGCTCCTATTTTGGAAATGGCATATCACGCTCTAATGGGTCGTTCTGAAAATGCTCCTACGGGTCGTTCTGGAGTGCAGGTACAATTGACCTATGTGGTCGTTTAATTATGAGGATGTGTTGTAACAGTATACACCACACTCTAAACTTAGCACAGCTGACCCCAAGTACAGTACTGTATTGCTTGTATGAGTGGCTGTCAGCCATCCTGGATATAATGTCACCTTCTGACCCAGTTGCCTTGGTTACCACCTACTCTGTGTCCCTCCAGACTCTCATCTTAGATCGCAGAAGTGTTTTCATAGAGCATTATTAGAAGAAGCAGAGAGGAAAAAAAGTGAGAAAGAGAGAGAAGCAGAGACAGAATGTGTGGTGTTGGCCTTGCCAGCCCTGTCTGCCCCGGTGCTAGTGAGCGTGGAGGCCTTGGGGGTAAGTTCTCACTCTCTCATTCCTTGCCTTTTTCAACTGAGAGCAGCCTGAAACCTGTCAGACATCCCACGTGCCAAAATCCACACATGCCCTGCCACCGCGTTGCCTTGGTTACGCTTGAACTTCGTGATCTAGTATCGGAGAAGGGATGAGGGTGGGTGAACAGGGGTGCCGTTTGGGATTGTAGGTGGAACTGCTAGTGACCCACAGAGCCCATCTCACCTCTGTCTGCTGCGTTTTTGCCAGGAGTGACAGTCAAAGCCTGCATGTTTGGCGGCAGGAAGGTGACTTGTGTGAGGGGATGAGGATTGGCAAAAGAGAGCGACTGGTACAGTGGAGGCCATTTCACGCAACACAGCTTCCAGGAAGTCAGTCATCAGAGATGCCAAAGGAAAGCTGCATCTCTTTCATAGCTGGCCAAACGGAGCAACCAGGCGTGGAGGGCCCTCTAGAAGACAATATCCCCTAACTAATGCCATCTGGGATGGCTTTCCTGGTCCCTGTGTTGAAGCCTCTCACCCTAAAACCTTTCATTTCAACCTTCATTTCGAAAATGCTTTGGCTATTTAGTTGTTTATGGACTTTGAGTTTTGTCATGTTTTAGAAACCTAATTTTTGTTCATTTGAGGGTTTTTTTCTGCCAGTTTACGCTGATGCTCTGGAGGTTGTCTATTATTCTGCATGTGCTTTGTGTGAAATTCGAATATGGAGATGACACAGAGAGGAAAAGGGGCCTTTTTGGCAGCACTCCAGTCTCTTTTGAAAAAAGGGCTGAGCCAAGATAAAGCACAGTTAGGCCAACAGGAAACCAGGACATTTTGATTTGGATCTGTGTAGTGGGAAATCAACCATTTCTGCCTTCAGTACCCATGTATCCAACACCAGATGTGGGGGCACAAAGCCTTCAGGATGATTAGATACTCACAGACCAGGAAGCTGTACAGAGTTTTTAAATGCATACAGAAAGGAGAAAAGCATAAGACTGGAAGCATGAGACTATTTGTCATAGTGTTTAGTCTTACACCTTGAGATAAAGGTTACACCTTAAGATAAAATTAGATAACTTGTCAGGAAAAAATAACAAACGAATAACAAAAGACAAACTCTTGCCTTAGGGTGTCTGATTCATTCTGCAAGAAAGTCAATATACCAAGCGGAAACCATAAAACCGGGGAATTTCACAGAGAGCCATAAAGAAGCGTATTCCTGTTAAACTTTCTGTAATACTAAAGCAATCTGATGTCTCGGCAATAGGCCACAGTTTGCTTCCTCAACATTTACCGGAGCTTGTTTTTGTTCTATTGTGTTATAGATTTCATGGTGAAAATATTTCCTGGAAAGCAAGGAATTGTTCTGTATGACCATATTATTCCTTAGTGAGAACCTCATGGGGAGGTTTCATCATAGTTATGGGGTCACACAGTGTTCACAGAGTAATGACTCCTGTGAATGAGGGAGCAGTGTCTTTTTTCTTGTTTTGTTTTTTTTTTTTTTGCAGTTCAAGATTCATAAAATAGGTCATTGTAATGTTGTTCACTTCCATCTCCAAGGACTTCACACAACTAGTGACACCAAAACCAGGCATGCAGGTAATTTGATGTATTCTCAAAGAACGCTAGAATAGCATTTAATGAAAAATATGCATTCATTGTATGAATAGAAACAAAATTCCACGTCTGAACAAGAAAATCAACCTTTAGCTGTCTGAACTGAATTGAGGGCGACCCGCAGTTTGATACCTTCTAGTGCTGCGTATTATATGAAGATTCCATTTCCATATGAGGAGCAGGACACGCAAGAGATCTGTAATTCACAATGGTCCATCCCTTAACACCCTTAACCACGCAGTGTCACCAGGGAGAGGGAAGGAAATCATTTAACCAGTGAAAAATGGACTCAGGAGAGATGCTATGCTCTGGTTCATCTCAGCGTATTAATGGAGCCACAACCTCCACTCACTTTTTCATAGCTGAAGGTGAAACATTATCCCGCCTCGACTTGCATGTTTAGTAATAAATGGTGCTGATAACATCCTGGCTTGCTGAAGTAGTTACATTTTTCTTTTCTGTTAAGCCAAATGAATCAAATGTTTCAAGAAAATAATGTGCATCCTCACATTTGTACCATGTATTATGATCTAAGGTTTACTTGTTGGAAGACATATAAATAAATGTGTGATCCCGGTGCAGTATATTCAAAGTCCTACAGTGGCTCTATAGTGTTTTATGTTAAAAGGTCAATCAACTGTTTTTACAATTTTCATGATACAATTTCGAGAGCTTGAATGGATCCTCCTTATTTTATCCAAACAAAACAGAAAGCTGTTCAGTTTACTTCATGTGTCATGTGCCATATCATATCATGTGAGACAAAGAAAAGCATTCATCACACCTGGCATATTTGCTTAGAAAATTACTATTTGAATAAAACTATTCTTTGAAATAGTTGCTGATTAATTTCCTGTCAATAGACTAATTGATTAATTGACTAATTGTCGCAATTGTAAATTATGATTCAAATCACAAATTGTAAAATCAAAGAATAATACTGTAACAGTACTAATCTGAGCAAACATTTGATGCCAGCTTTCCGTATTTGACAATTTTTAATAACGTTTTCTACACCACCCTACAGACACATTTCAGTTGGTAAAAAAAAAAAAGTATTGAGGCTCAGTACCCAGCGGTAGTGCTATACTTGCTTATGATGGTGTACAGTTGTATACTTGTGAGGCCCCCCAATCATAATGCCCCTAACCTTCACCATCTCAACCACATTTCTAACCCTTATCCTAATCTAAGCCCAAACCTAATTTTAATCTCAGTAATCGTAAAACCAAGTATTGATCCTCAAACAGCTCTGAAAGGCCCAAAATACCTCTCCAAAGATATTCTCCCTGCCATGGTGTAGAACTCAAATTGGTCCTCACAAAGATAGATATTCAAGAGCACACACACACACACACACATATACACACAAAGGATATGATTTGCCCTTGTTTGAAAAAATAGGAGTGAAAAAAATGTTTTTCTTCTTGATCATCCCCCTTGATAAATTTTGAGCAAATCAATTGCAGCAGACACATATAGTACATAAACACATGCATGCACTCAAAAACACATAGACAACCAGCCAGTGCATACACACATCTGTTTGCCTGCATGTAAAACATTCCCCCGTGAAGGAGGAAAGGCCTTGTGTAACCAGATCTGATTGGCCCTTATATAAAATGGAGAAATATGGGCAAAGTGTAGCTCTCTGACGAGTTGCTGAAAGTCTGTGACATGAATCTGAGTCTTGGGACCAATCATGCATTCCAGTCAGAGAATGTCAAGGCGCTCAGATCTCAGCCTCATATTAAAACACAGCCCTGCCCCTGTGATATAAAGGGAGGATATCTTGTCACTCATGCAGCATAGAAACCCAGCCATAAAATATTTTAAGATAAGATGAGATAGACTTTATTGTCCCAGTGGGGAATTTAGCTTGGACATCAATGTGTGCAGTATAAAATCCCAGCAAAACAACAACAACAACAACAAAAACAGTAAATACATTCCACGTCCGTCACATCCCTCAATTGCACATGCCCATCTACATCAGAAAAGTGCACACAATACAATATATAACAGTGATCAATGACAAGCAGCTACGGCATATACATATTTCGGTCTAGGTGGTAGCTTTAATGGACAAGGGGACAAAGGAATGTTTAAAACTGCTTAGGGAAACCCTGTACCGTCTGCCTGAGGGGAGGAGCTGATACTGGATAACATGAGTTGGGTCTGAGATGATTTTGTCTGTCTGATTATGTCTGTCTGTTGAAAAATAGCCTGAGGACTAGGATGTTGACGGACTCCTTTGATTTTCATGGCTGTCTGTATAAGGTGGGTAATCTGGGAATTTGACTGTATTGTCAGAGATACCATAGCACAGGAGACTCTCCACTAGAATAGAAGCTGCACCTCCCAGTTCACACCAAAGGTTCTGAGCCTTCTCAAGAAGTGCAGCCTCTCCTGCACCCTGGAGCGGACATCCTCCACATGGATATTCCATGCTAGTTTGTTATCCATGTGGATGCCCAGGTACCTGTAGGAGTCCACCTGCGCTATGGTATGGTCATGGATGACCACTGGTGAGTGATCACCAAGAGACTTGGGGTCAAACACCATCTTCTCTGTTTTTTTTGTTTGTTTGTTTATTTTATTTTTGTTGAGGATCAGATGATGTTTGTCACACCAGCAGTGTCTTCAGAAGATTTAATGATATATTGGTTTTCCGTATGGCTGGTGCATTAATTCATGTAGAGAGTGAACAGCACAGGTGAGCACCCCTGGGGCACTCCGGTACTGATGGTCATGGGTTCAGACACGGTTCTGTTCACTCTGACATGCTGGGTGCGGTTGGTAAGGAATGAATGGTACCACTTAATGATGAATGAGTTGACATTGAGCTGACTCAGTGTGTTAAGTTATATGTTGGGCTGCAAGGTGTTAAATGCAGAACTGAAATCAACAAACAATAGTCTGGCATAGGCCTTGGGATTCTCCAGGTGTTTAGTGACCATGTGCACTATATTATTCATTGCGCCATCAGTGCCTGTTTGGTGTCTGTATGCAAATTGGTATGAGTCTAACAGTGGGCCTACCTCAAACTGCAGCTCACCATAATTCTATCCATACATTTCATCACCATAGGGGTCAAAGCAACCGGTCTGAGATCATTATATTCTTTAGGACAGGGTTTTTTGGGGACAGGCGTGATGATTGCCTTTTTCTACGTTGCTGGTACAATGTTAGAGTCCGCATACCTCTGAAAGATGGGGAACCAGGCAGGCGTTAATTCCTCTGCACATGTTTTTAACACAAATGCAGAAATGCCATCTGGTCCTGTGGCCTTGTTAATAGTGACATTTTTAAAAACAATCTCCACCTCTTTGGAGTCGATTAACAGCCTATTGACCCCGTCAGTGGAAATGTTTTCTGAAACACTGCTACATTCAGCCGAGAAGTCATGTGTATCAAACCTTTTATAAAACCCGTTCAGTTCATTTGCTGTGGATAGTTCATCTGCAGCATGTAAAGGTTTCTCAGTGGATTTCATGTTAATCATAGTTTAAGTCCCAAAGTTTTCTAGTGTTTTGTTTTGTAGGATTTCCTGTGTCACCTTATGCTTTTGTTATGCCTCCCACAGTTTCTGGTTTAACTACAATTGTACAGTTCTTAATTGTAATTAGTCATTATTCTTGAGTGCATGTTTTCTCCTGTTGATACAGTCCTTGACCTCCTTGCTATTAGGCTTGCTATTTGGAAAGACCTTTATTGTCTTTGTGGAATCACAGTATCAATGCAGAATTTAATGTAGTCTGTAGTGACCTCTATAGCATAGTCTAGATTTATTTCCTCAGAGAAAGTGTCCCATTCTGTGCATAAAAAACAGCCTTCTAGTGTATCAATGCTATCATCTGTATACTCATACATTGACAGATTTAGCCAGGGGCTTGCTACTCTGTATATACACTTTTAACATTTCCATAACACTTGTCTAATGTTTTGTTTTTCCTGGTTTTACATTTTATATATTGTTCAAAACCAGGTAGCAGGGACGTTAGAGGGGCAGGGGCCCAAATTCATAAAAGGCGATTTTTGCAAATAATTAAATAAATATATGCCTGGAATGACTACTTTTGCGACACTGCTAAAGGGACATTAAAATGTATGTATATAAAAAAAAAAACATGATTGGGTTTGGCTCTAACACTGCTAGAATTCACATGTTATATCATAATACTGAAGCTTGGAGGACATCATGCATTTAAGACACAATTCTAAAAAGCAACACATAAGCTTTAGATGAGGCATATTAGTCACTGGTTTACTTTTTTAATTGATTTAAGATAAAGACTTTAACAGTTAACATTGTTTTATCATTGGCTGCTTGTTACAGAAGGGGGAAAATGTCCTTAATGTCGTTGTATTTCTTAAGTGTATCATATCATTGTCATCATGTAGCTTGTGGTAGATAAATATTCATACATTTTTCACAACATAACTTGGAGAAACGTGTTGCATGACAGTATCCATACCTGTTTTGCATGTGATGTGCGATGACAATAATAGTCCCCCTGGGAACCTTACTTCCACACTACTGAGTTCAGTCAAATACAGTCACTTTACCTTGCAGTTATTGCTAACAACACCCCAGAAAAAGGGCACTTTTTCTCCAGGAGGCCAAACGGCAGGTGCTCAAGCCCCCTTTGAGGTCTATCTATGCACATGCCTGCCAGGCAGAGCAATATATAAGCTACAATGGTCAAAAGCTCCCATAATATAAAAAGATAGAGGCATTTGGGGTGCGTTGCAACTGTTCGTGCACACAGTCTACCACTTGGAAAGCAGCTCTAGACATGATACCGTCAGGAGGAACATAAACTGAACATATCAGAATATTTCCAAACTCCCAAGGCAAGCAGAATGGCCTCAGGTTGAGACACCGCAGTTCAGTGTTCTCATTTCAGACTGTTTCCCAAACTGTATACTGCCTACACCACTTGTCATTGACATATACACAGAGCCCGCCCCCTCTGCTTTTCCCTGAGACTTTAGTTCTGTCTGCACGAATGTGGGTAAAACCTTCAGGGATTTCTGGTCTTAACCACGTCTCAGTGAAGAGCATTATACAGGACTCGCGGTATTTAAAGCAGGCTTTTATTCCTTAGCGGTCTTGCATTGCACAGGATCATAGATGGTAGTGGGGGCCTGTTTCCTCCTCTTCTTACCTGCTGTCGGATGCCTCCTGTCCAGCCTCTTTTCCTCACACTCTGTCACTGTGATGATCGTATCTCCTTGGGCAGGTTTTCTGTCCCCGGAGATTTGCATGTTTGTGAAGGGTCAGAAGCACCTTTCGTGTGTACTGTATGGCCAGGTTGTTTATTCCATGATGGAGTGTAGTAGTTTGGCAGATGGCAGAAAGTTCACACAGGATCACTACTGCCATGAAAAGAGTCCAAAATCACGCCACATCTCATTCTTTTTTCTTATTCAAGCATGTATTAATGCACATCCTACATAAAACATCCTGATCGTCTGACAAACAGTTGCTGAAACAGCCAGACAATCACACAAGCATTAAAATACCGCAGCTCACTGGTGTCCGTGTTGCCTGCAGAGCAGCGCCACCACCATTTTATTGTATCACCATATTGTATCATTTTATTGTAATCAGTGACTCTGTTATCCAATAAAACGTATGTGCATGAAACATATTTAAAATTAATCTCTCCCCTGAGATAGTGTCTTTAACAACACCTCTGCCTGGATGAATTAGTGCTAAACACCTTCTCTTGGACTGAATAATCGTCATCTATACATAAGGCCAATGGAGGTTGTTGCGTGGCTTGGGGCTACACTTAAACTCTATGAACTGGTGAATACTTGCATTAAAGTAGCGGCTGCGGCCATGCAACTTAATGTACCATGCTTAGGTCTGTTACTTCCCCCTTGGCTTTTACTGTGGCTGTATAATAGTGCAAAAATGTCTCCATAGCGCTCAATAACTTGCATCAGTGAGGCATAGCTCTAAATGTTGATGTATTGTTAGTACAATATATCCTGCCCACACACAGTTCTCAAATTTTGACCCTATGACTAAGTCTTTCATTTAAGGCCTGAGAGAAAATAACAACTCGGTGCTTTTTCATGTGTTTGACAAAAGCAGGAAAAAAAGATACACAAACTTACTTGTTTTTTTTTTCCATGCACAGTTTAAAACCTGGTGATTCAAAATCAGTGCTGCACATATTTGTCTATTTTTTTCCCAGGACCTATGGTTCTATTACACCAGTGGGCCTCTTTCATGCTCCTCTATGGACTCTGCAGTGCACTATAAAAATGCATTTATCCTACTTTGGGGGAAATGGCCTCCTCCTGTTTTATATTAACGTGAACCCTAAACCTGTCGTTGTATATTGTATGTATTAGGCTGAACTTTGGCTTATGTTCTCCCCCTCCAGTTATTTCGTGATGAATAATACGAGACTGGCAAGCTTTCTGAGCACAGCTGTGAGTCTACATTGTTGCCATCACTATCCCTCAGTATCCCCTGTGTGGGATGGCCTCTGACTTCAGTGAAAATCCAACAGAGGCTAAAGGGGACTGTTAATTCTCACTAGTGATGTACAGCTGTTCTTCATTCAAGGTGGTTTGTCTTTGCTCTGCAAACCATTCATACATGTAAATTAAATCATGGCAAAATGCCTTTTGCTTGAATCATGTTTCACAGGGAGAGTGAAATCAGAGAAAAAACTATGCATGAGTGAAAATTTGTGCTTTTTTTTTTTTATAATTCTCTAAGTTTTAACTGTTTTATCTACAGTATAAAATGTCAACATATAGTGAAAAATGTCCATGACAAGTTTTGAAAGTCTATGTTTGTGTCTTAAAATTGCTTATGTTGGACAACCAACAGTCCAAAATGAGTGAACGAAAAGGAGCATATTCACATTTTAAAAGTTGTAACTGTTTGTCATTTTTGCATGAAATAATAACATAAAGAATTAATTGATTACCAAAATGTTTGTTAATTTTCTGCAGATCGTTGTAATAACGGAATGACTAATAATTTCAGCAAATAGTAGTCAATGTATATTTGCAAAGTCTTGTCGTTGTGAGAATGTTTACCATAAAAGTATGACTTATTTCACTCTAGTAAGTGCAAGAAAGGTTAACTGAATTATTAATAACTGTTTGAAATTTTGTGAACTCCAAAATGCAAACTTTTCATTGGCTAAAAAAAAAACAGTCCTGTTTTCAACTTTGTGACAATGCATTTCTAGCTAATCCAATGTTTTATTTACTCATAAAGGAACACTTAATCCTTCAGTTATTCCTCTAAAATTCAAAACCACTAAATTTGGATAAGGTTTTCTTTGGACAGTGAGTATACAATATACAATAGCAAACACTATCTGAATTTATCTGATGCAGTAATACTGCTGTGTGAAGACTTAATACGGGTTAAAACAAACACTAAGAGGCATTGTTCACCAGAGTTTGCAAATACTAAATTCTTTCACCCCACCCAGGTCTTGTTAAAATACCACTGATCGGCATGTGTGCCCTGTGTTTCCTGTATTTTTTTCTGTGCTCCAATGGCCATGACAGCCTAGGTTACCCATCTCAGAGCAGCATAAGCCAGCCTGTCAGCAGATTCAGCCCTGTGTTTCCTGGACCCTGTTGATACCCAATACATAATGCCACACTGGGAGGCCTGTGCCAGTCAGTAATCCAAGCATCTCAGTGTTTCCCACATAATTAGATTCTATTTGTGGTGGTAGCTGACGACCTTTACTACAGTCATTAATGGCCAGGCCATAGTCTGTTCAGGAGTACAAATAATAATAATACAAATAATAAAATTTCCTTTGAAGAGGAAGGGGAAAATTCATTAGTTTTTAATTAAGCCATTTACCTCTCGCTGGAATCTGGTCCACTGCTCCCCCCTTGGCACTTCTAGGACATCCCGCCCTCTCCTATTCCTCTCCTCCTCGTGCTGTATGCTGAAGACTCAGAGTCCTTGGGGATCATGAAGGTACTGATGGAGGCGAGACCGGAATGATCTAGGGAGTAAAGTCTGTCCAGCCTCTTTGATGCTCCTCAGAGTCTGAATTGTGACAGGAACCTAAATTAAAAAAAGAAAAGCTGCTGTTTAGTATTGGTCAGATTGCAAACAATCCTTGTTTCAATGTATCAAATCAAACAGATTTTAATAAATAGATGTGCACATTTAGCATACCTGCACCTTGATATGTAGAAAGTTGACATGTGCTTTTTGAAATATTTTGGACAGACATGCGAGGTGCCTCTGCCTCCTCTGCCAAAGCTCCAAGGACTGCGCTCACGTTCCTCTGTAGGGTCTCTATGGCCTCGTGCTGAGAAAGCCAGCGTGTGTCCTTCACTTGCTGGAAATGTTGCAATTAAAGACATATTGATTAGTTATGAATAGACAGAAGATAACTACTATGGTATCAAATCACTATTATATCTATACTATACTATAAATCTCACACTACGATTTTCGGTACTCGCCAAAGCATTAAATCAATGACTTCTGCTAAGTTCTCAAGCATGTCGTCAGTAATACAATGAGACCTATAATTATTCCTCTGGTCAATCTTGACATCAGGAAAATGAAAAATGTAATCTTAAGTAATGGCTACGTGACCTTTACCTATAATTTCCTGAAGTAGTTGCACCCTAGAAGAAGCCAGGCTCAAAAGCTCTGGGTAGTTTGTGTGGTGGACCAGTTCATTTTTTATGAGCCAGTAAAGGCACTTGAACCCAACAATGATTGCCTTATGCTCCAAAACAACAGTGGGCTCAAAGGAGTCCATCACTGAGATGCTTGCAAATGACAAAACGATTAGAAAATTATTTGAATATACTCAAGTTATATTATTATATACCTGCTGTTGAAATTAGAACCTACCAAATGCAAGATATGCCTGGCATCTGATGCTATCCTGGTGGTGCTCCATAGTGATGTGCTGTTCCAAGTAATCTTTTCTGTGTATAACTGCTCCAACCTCAACAAAATCCCTCTTTGCATGACCTTTCTTAGATACAGGCTTGTGGTACCTGCATAGTCAACAAAACATCGCTAAAATCATTTATCAAAATTGCTAAATAGCCACATGTATACCTGATTTTATTCTTTTGTGATATTTTTTTTTTATCTCTATACAAAGGACATGGCATAACACAATAAGATCATATATAAAAATAAGATTAAATAAGTTAAATAAGAAGAAGAAGGAGGAAGATGGAAAAAAGAAATAAAAACATTATTTCTGATTATTTATTCATGATAGCACAAATTATGCAGATATGAAATTTACCATGCTGTGTGTGGTACAGCCAATTCTTAAACTGAGGCATATTCAGCCACTCTGGATCAAATCCCGTGCCTCTGTGCTTGCTGCTCGCTGATGTTCTGTCTACAAGGCGCAGAAGAATAGAAATGAGACCCCTTTTCCTGAGAAATCGGCTTTTATGACCTGCATGCTTCTACATCTCTCTGTGTTTGCTGTCAATCTCACTTGTTGCTTCTGCCCTAGCTGGCTCTCCCACAGCAGCATGTTGGCTGCTGTCCTCCTCCTCCTCCTCTCCTACATCTCTCTCTTCATTAGCTACAGCTATTCCCTTCCTGACCCTCTCTTTCTGCTTCAGCTGCCCCAGCAGCACTGGTTGAAGCCTGGAAATATTCGAAACAATTTAATTGGATAGCTAATCACACTGGTTGGACTGTTCAGCTTTCCCACGTGTGTTTTCTTAGGTTTCTAGATACTCTGTTTTGCTTTTGAGTCTTTGAAAATACTTTTCAATATTGGTCAGGATTGAGGGGGCAAACATTCAGCGTCAGAGTTTAAGAATTAACATTAACATTATCCACTTGCACGAGCAATCAATATTGACTAGCAGCTTTGTACAGCGTGCTAACCTCGACAACCAATCCCATTCAGGAATTCGGCCAGATGTCTTCTCTGCAGGGAAAAGCCAACAACAATCCTTCCTCCTGCAAATGATCATGTTTTGATTCAGAGTGTGCACGGAGAGGAGCGGCTATTCAGATGGGTCAGTTGTCAATGTGTTAGAGAGAGAGAGAGAGGCAAGGAGGGACTGAGTAAATCAATGCGTTGTACGCAGCTCTACAATGAAATAAGATTTTACCCATTTTAAATAGTAAAAAAGGTAGAAAATCAAAATGTGGCAGTCAATGTTAATAATATGGTGGGCTGCCACAATTAAATCAATGTATGGGAAACACTGCATCTTATCAAACTAATCAGCACTTTTCCAGCAAGAACACATCTCAACCGTGACAGAAGGGGGTTTCACAACATCTGGTGCTCTAAGAGAGAGACAGGGAGAGAGAAAGTGAGTCAGGATGAAAAAAAGTGTGAGAACAATCTTGATGTTCTGGTATGGAGATCTTAGATCAACACCCCGTTCTGCCTTTTCTTTGGATTCAGGTCAGTGAACGGGCAGTCAGTTGTCAGAGCTTGCCCGCTGAGGGGTGGAGGCTGCTTGCAGTTATGCTGGTGATGTTCTTGATGGTAACATTTGTCACTGCACTCCCTCACATTTTCTCTTTGCTTCTCTTTCCTCTCACCCAACCCTTACATCTTTCCTTTCCCTTTTTGCCAACCTCCTGTTCCATCTTTTCATTTCCCCTCTCCTATTTTGTCACCTTCCTTACTTCCCTCCAGCCCAGTGTAGCAGTGAGAGGTTACCACAGCAGTAAGGCAGCAGCCATGAGTCCAAGCCTTGGCTCCAATTGGACCACTGGTAGCAGTGTTGTTCAAGGGGCCTGGAGCGGCCCGTCCTTCACCCGTGCAAGTCTGCAGCACCACCTGTCCCACCATCAACAACACCCACATCACCACCATCAGTCCACACACACGAGTTACACCTACTGCCCGGTCCATACAGCTGTGAGTACAGCAGTAATTTCTACTTTCTCTGTGACCCTTCATGTCTCACTTTCTCCTGTAGCTTGTTTGTTGCTCTGCTCTCTTAGAATATATTTCTGCTTTCAGTGTCTTGCTTCTTATTTTTAATCACTCTCTCTCTCTCTCTCTCTCTGTCTCTGGTGTCCATTAGTGGCTGTTACTATCAGGGAAGCTCTCATGCACACAGCACATTCTCTCTCTCTCTGTCTTCCTCTTCAACTACCCCTTTTTTTTTCTATCTCCCTCCCTTTTGGTGTCAAGCCCTCATGTATATCACTTCCTTTGACTTTTTCTTCTTCTTTCTTTCCTTCACTTTATCTCTTCTTTTCACCCCCTTTTTTCACCCTCTTTCTTCCCTGCAACTTAATTTGTTTTTCCTTCATCCATCCTCTGCATCGACAGTGCAATGAGAGACTAATTGAGGTAGAGACATTTTTTGGACGGCTTCCCTTGTCATTATCCTTGGAATTAATTGCTGTTCTGCAATCCGTTTGATTTGACTTTATTGGTGCGATCTGGTTTTCTAATGTTACGTTCGGGGTGTGACTGAAACCCAGGCGTGAGCCAAATTGAGAAATTTTATTATCGTCATGTTGCTGTCACAGTCACAGAGCTGGAAACAAAGATTTGGCAGCTTTTTATTTCTCGTTATTTCTTCCTCTAATAAATATATTTGCAAGGCTTCACACCAAATCTTTCTCTCATTCTCTTTTATTTTTCATTGCAGCAGTCTGATATTCTCTCAATGAAAGATACATGCTGCGGATGTGCTGGGACACATCATCAGTGATTGACCCTGGGGTCATCGGGTGTTTCAGGTCTTTCAGCATCACACACCCTCTCCCAGTCAATCTAGCTGGAGTTGATCAGACCCCAGCTTGAGTTTGCTCTAGTTGGTGGGTGGGGCTTCTCTTAGGCTCTGAGGAACTTGATGGTTGTTTGTTGGTGGTGGCCCTTGCTGGTTGTAATAGCCTTGACTACACCCTCAGTGACTGCCTTATGTACTTGGTCATGGCGCTTGCGATAGTGCCCATCCTTAAGGGCTTTTGGCAGCCGCTAAGGAGGTGTTCCAAGGATCTTCTTCTAGAACAATGAGGGCAGGAAGGTGTCTCACTTAAGGTTTGCTGGACTTGGA